>NC_056627.2:342241724-342451724 GCF_002870075.4 Lactuca sativa | reverse complement strand
AAGGTATTTCTGGTCCTTTATAGAGAAGAGATAGCATAGATCTTTTGAATTCATCATTTATCATTTGGGGTAGGAACAATAGTATTTTATTGCTACAAGTATGGATTATTGAAAATAATAAGACATGTATTTGGATATTTCCCTTGAACTCCGCAATATTTTTTATTTGACATAAAAAGTTGAAGGGAATTTTCTGAAGAGAAAATGGATTATGGGAGTGTGTGACTTGAACTATTGATTGGTCTGTGCAGATATCTGATTATCTGCCACATTTAATTCACAACCAAATGTGTCTTTGTTCCAACCATCATGTAAGCCCATACAGAGAATAGGTTGGTTCGCTTAAAGAGAATCTTTTCTATGATCAGATAGGAATCATGTCATACATGAGCAGGCTCCGTAAGATCTAGTTCACCTAATATATATATATATATATATATATATATATATATATATATATATATATACATATATATATATATATAGAGAGAGAGAGAGAGAGATAGCTAATTTCTTTTGAGAAAATATTTTTTTTAAAAAAAAACTTGACTCCTAATCCGTTTATCATTTTTTAAAACCAAAACCAACAATATTCATCAAATGCTACGTCTAAGAGAGATCAATGCTCAAAAAAAGAGTTGAAGATTTTTTTTTTCAAAATATGCATATATGCACATCTAAATATGCATGCATGTGTATTTTTGGACTATGGACACATATATGATTCCATAATAATATTGAAAATCAATAGTTATACGGACAACATATGCATCATAATCAACAACTATATGGACTTCGGACATATGATTCCCCGTAGTAATATTGATAATTAACAGTTATATGGACTGCGAACGCAGGTAAACATATGTGCACATTTAAAAAAAATCATCAAATCTTTTTTTAGCCTAAATATGGCTTGGACACACCGTTTGGAGAAGATTGGTGGCCTTGGTTTTGAAAAATGATAAGTGGATTAGGAGTTCTCAAGTCTCATGAATCTTTAAGATCTTACAATAACTCGACTCTCTCTCTCTCTCTCTCTTTCTCTCTCTTTATATATATATATATATATATATATATATATATATATATATATATATATATATATAGAGAGAGAGAGAGAGAGAGTGAGAGAGAGCTAGGTTATAATATGGATAGACAATTATTGTGTGGACGTGTGGACAGTGTTATTCTATGAGAGTTATTAAGAGAATCAATTGTTTAGTAATGCGAATACGTTCAACCTTACTTAAATATCGTAATTTTTATGCAATCTCACTAATTCTTATTCAGTTTTGTTCACACACATCGTTTTTCACTTATTTTCATTCTGACAGAATACAACTCAATAAACATTCTGACAACATTCTAACAGAATGAGAATAATAATAAAAAAATCTATAATAACCTTATACACGATTTAATTATTGAGAATGTGATAATGACAATAATTATGTAAAATTGAATGTATTCATATTATCAAACAAGATATTTTCTTTGTTATTTTCACAGAATAGCACTATCCACACGTCCACACCATAGATGTTAATCTACATTTGAACCTAGCTCTCTCTCTCTCTCTCTATATATATATATATATATATATATATGTTCAATAGAGAATCATTATTAACAAAGAACCATGGAACCAATCATGAACATCATAAATTATAATAATCAACGACCAAGAAAAATTATTGTAGATTTTTACAATAAAGGCACACGCACTGAACTATGCAAAAAAAAAAAAACTTGTTTTTTGTTTGATTTTTAGGCCATGGTTTTTATCGAAAAAAAACCGAAAATACCAAATTCATAATTTTTTATTAATTTTTTCCATTGACATCCATATTGGTATATAAAAAACAATTTTTTTTTTGAAAAAACTCACTTCATTTTTTTTAATATTTAGGTTTATTTTTATCTAAAAAACTAAATATGCCAACATTTTCAAAATTTTGTCCTCTATAAATACACATCAAAATCGGTAAAATAGTAAAAATAAAAAAATCACCTTGATTTGTTTAGATTCACACCGTGAATTTAAATTGTAAATATTTCTGGTTTAACATTCAAAATTTTAATATAACATACTATTTCAATTATTTGATCATTCACAATTTAATATAGTGAAATTGCAGATGAATCGACATATATTTTCTTGTTATTTTATAATATTTTAATGTTTTGATTACTAATAAATTTGTTTTGTAACATCATCAAATTAATTTATTCACATTGTGAATCTGAACTGTATATAATTCAATTTTCAAAATTTACAATGTAAATTTGAATTACTATTATTCACACAAGGTGAATCTCAATTACTATTATACATCCTCCTACATTCACCTCTAGAGTCTACATTTGGACTCGTGTGAATGAGCAACTTTTGAGCTATAGATTTAGTAATCTTTTGTATAATAAAATGTTGTGTCACAATATAAAAACGGAATATGGACCATGGATTTAGTAATCATTATTTTAATTTTAGTTATTGTAATCTATTACTCTTATTTAATATTATATCAAGTATTCTTATTAATGTTATAAGTATTATATATGTTTAAAATTAACAAATTATACGAGGGGGTTTTATAAAATAATTCACAAAGATGAAGTTAAATTAGTTAATTTTATTAAAAAAAAATTAAGGTGGTCAATGAAAGGAAATGATTCAAATCGACATTTTTTTTATAAATGTAACGTTCTAATTTTCTGAATAAATTTTTCATTTTAAAACTTGCATAAACACTCATTTTCATAAATGTGCATTCAAAACAAAAGCATTTGTTCATAAATTAAAATCCATAAATCAGAGTTATAACAAAAGTATCACGAAATCTCTAATCATAAAATAGTCGATGTGTGTGTACAATCACGCTTTTGCTTCCTCACGAATTTATAAAGTACCTGGAAAACATTTAAACCACAAATGTAAGCAAAAATCTTAGTGAGTTTCCAAAACATCACATACAACACAAGAAAACAAAACATATAAAACATCTATGGGTTATCAGCAACCCTATAGACTATCAGCATCCCTAACTTATCAACAACTCACATAAAATAATCGGGGTTATCAACAATCTTGAGCTATCAACAGCTCACATATAACAAATTGGGTTATCAACAACCCTAAGTTATCATCATCTCACGTACAACAACATGATATAGGTCACACTGTGAGAAAACTAACCTGAACTAAACATCAAAAGCTCAACAGCAACTTCAGCAATAGAAACAACTAACACAAGCTACCCATAACCAAACCAAAACTAGTCTTTTGCTAAACACTCGATTCTACCAAGGTTTGACCAAATGTCAAATTGGTCAAAAAAGGCAACGGTAAAAGGCTCACCCTGTCGTCACAAACATTTGGTCGTGGCATGGCCAAGATATGACCAAACAGACGCGAGACCTCTCGTCCACCACGTCGTGGTCAGTAACCCACCACGTTGAGGTTTATTGGGTTAACAGTTTTTTCCATTAAGGATTTAATCCATTCAGTCTAGAGCCACAAACCTCATATCTAATTATTCCAAGTGACATAATGGACAAAGTTTCCAACTTTATCCTATAAATCCCAAAAATTACAAAGAGATTTCTCATTTGGAAACAAATTAACCGATTAAAACCTTTAACTTAAAAATAATAAGTGGCATTCATTTGTTTGAAATCATAATGTTATTAGAGTTGAATTATAGGACAATGGAAGTCATTATCTTTGATGTATGTGTACAGTCTCGTTGAGTTCTTCTCACGAAAAACCTTCAAAATGTTGTATCCACAACTATAATCATAAAGTTTAGTGAGTTCCCTAGTATACCACATATTCCATCATATATACAATGCATCCAAACAAAGTCATCGGCTCTAAATACAACCTACCTGCTCTCCCTATCTCAAGCATACATCATACAAGACGGGTCTGACCCAAACGTATATAACGGGCCTAGCCCAAATAGTATAACGGGCTTAGCTCTAACTCATATAACAGCCCCCGCCCAACATATATAAAAGGCCTTGCCCAACATACATAACATGCCCCACCGACATACATAACGGGCCCTACCTACATACATAATTGGCCCCACCCAAAGAGTATAACGGTGCCAACCATAACTCATATAACAAGCCCAACCCAACGTACACAAAAATTCAATGCCATGGGCCAGATCCTAGTCTTTCATACAATACATAAAGTCATATGTAGCAGAGATTAGATAAGCATTCGAACAAGCGGTCCAACCGAAAGCGGAGCTCGTATGCGAAAGTTATGGACGAAGCTTAGTCTCTACTTTTCGAGCGCGGCGAATTCGATACGGTTTTGTAAATCCGAGATAGAATGAGAATTAGCCAACGAGGTCTAAATGAGAGTTGAATATCTCATTAATAGGAACTCAACGGTAACAAGACAGACAAAAACAGAGCTCGTATGCGAAAGTTATGGACGAAGCTTAGTCTCTACTTTTCGAGCGCGGCGAATTCGATACAGTTTTGTAAATCCGAGATAGAATGAGAATTAGCTAACAAGGTCTAAATGAAAGTTGAAGATCTCATTAATAGGAACTCAACGGTAAAATGACAGACAAAAACAGAGCTTGTATGCAAAAGTTACGGACGAAGCTTGGAGACTACTTTACTATACACTTCCTATAAATAAGAGATGAACTCTTCATTATTTCCTCACACCTTCAAACCTTTCTTTCTCTCTCTAACTTCTCTCTAACCTCCCTAAACCCCTACCAAGTCTAGGGAACCTCCCTATCACGAGAAGAAAGCCCCGGAGCGCCCGACGGTTCCAAGAAGAAAAGTTTTCGGCTCGGAAACGCTGCTCCAGCGAAGCCCGGTTTTTAATAAAAACCCGTTGTAAGTGAGTTACGCCTATACTATATTTAATATAGCTTTTATTTAATTATAGTAACATTATTAGGACCTTAAAATAATTATTTGGGCTAATATTATGAGTTGTATTGAGTGTTATTTAACGTTTATATAATAGTAATAATAGTCAGACTATTAATTAGTCGCGATTAACGTTAAAACTAAACTCTAGTGGTATTAATACTAGGTTTTGGTCAAGGAAAAATTGTTTTAAGAAGTAACGAAGAGTTGTCCGAGTGCCGAGTCACCACCTTACCAGGTGAGTGCATAGTTACTTTCAGCTTACACATAGATATGAAGTATTTTATATAAATTGCGTGTTATGTGTGCATATTATCTAAACACTTGCTATCTATGCTGGATGAACATTGTTATACATGTTTTCAATGATTTAAACTGTATATGTATTTTATATCTACGAAAATGTTGGGGTAAAACATGGGTAGATGTAATAGGTGATGTGTGATAAAATGGTGAGAGGCCTCGATGTTGATGTTGTTGATTCTGTCATCTAGCGGAGTATGGATGACGACCACGGACTCTTCTAGACAGTCCAGTGGAACACTAGCATGCTCGCAACCTGTAGGTGTTTGTGAACGATGTGTTCACCGGTGTATTCCATCCCCCACATGGTTGCCTTTAGGACATTTATTGTTTAGGAATCCCCTTAGCAGTAGTGTCCATCCCGATGATGATCCTTAGACTAAGTCCCTTATGATAGGTGTTCAGGGACGTAAAGTGAGGATAACGGGAACGGGTAATCGGGTTATTATTGATTGATGAAATTAATAAACTTATTTATTGTGGGTTGAAAACCCTATGTGCTCACCAGGCTCCCAAGCCTGACTCACTCAGTTTTATGTATTATAGGTAGTGGCGCTTGAGCATAGATATGATGTTTGGACGAGGGATTACGGATATAGGCCTGTAGATATAAAATAATGTAGTAAGGCTTATATTGTACTGTTTATGCTTTTGATTTGTATGAACATGACATCCCAAGTCTTTTAATGAAATACATTTCTACGGAAATGCTTTTGATAAATCTTTATCATATTTTGTTTTGGGACAAATTCCGAAACACTTTTATTTAAAATGTTAATCTGATTTTCAAACAAAGCACAAGCAAAATCGGTCTTTTCTGGCCGTGAAAATGAGGATGTCACAGTTGGTATCAGAGCATTAGTTTAAGTGAACTAGTAATTTTTAGGATTTCTAGACTTAAACTTAGAATGCTAAGCGATGATTGTGAGGTGTGATCACTAGCTTATTTTAGGAATTATGCCTAAAATGCTTTTATGTGCTAAATGCTTTGTGCCTGATATGCTGTTAATTGTTCAAATCTATGGTCTGTTGTCGACCGGATCTGGAAACCTTATGTGTTTAGGATTCTAAACGTACGACTACGATATTAGAACTAGCATATAAATGTTTCAAGGTGATAAGGATGATTTAAACGTCAATCCTAAATAAAGATCTAGATTCACCTTATTCGGTGTATAGATTAAGATGGCAAGGACCCGTAGCGGAAACGTAAACGCAAATGGAGATAGGAACCAACCCCCAGTCGTTCAGCAAATACATGTTGCAGAAGAAGTAACACCTGAGCCAGTCACCATGGCTGGAGTTCAAGCCATGATTCAGGCAATGCTAGCTGAACAAAGGGAAGAAATGAGACGGATGCTCCACGAAAATAGGGATGAACCTACCATACATGTTGAACCGACGGAGCCAGTTCCCGAGCAATCTGAGGAAGGGAACTACAGCCGCCAAGTGAGTCAAGTAGGGACTCAAGGTGAGCAAAGGGATGGCCCAGAAGGGAAAAACAACAAGGATGGGCGGATGTACAAGAATTTCTTGGGTGCAAAACCACCAAGTCTCTCAGGAAGCCCAAACCCTGTTGAGATTATGGACTGGATCTCCGAGATGGAGATGGTGTTTGAGAGCTGCGACTGCAGCGAGAAGCAGAAGACTATCTTCGCTGTGAGACAATTGAAAACTGGAGTCTTAAGTTGGTGGAAGCTATTGGCAGATACAATTCCGCGAGGAGAAGCTCTAAAAATGTCATGGGATGAGTTCTTGGAACAACTGAAGGCGCAGTACTGTTCAGAGATAGATCCGATTGATCTGAACAATGAGTTCCAAAATTTGAAGAAGGGGAGAATGAGCATCGATGACTATGTTGTTTCATTCACGGAAAAGATGAAGTTGTTTCCATACCTAGTGCCAACCGAACTTTCCAAAATTGAGAAGTTTGCAAACGGACTGCCGGCTGACTTTGGCCCAACAGTCAAGATGGCAACCACTCTGAAATCAGCTGTTCGAGCAGCTAAGAACGTGGAGACCCAACAAAAGAAAAGAGGTCTGGAAAGGGCTGAGGTTGGTGAGAAACGGAAGTTCGATGGATCCTCGAAGTCCAACAAGAAGAGTAGATTCTCGAAGTATGGTTCGAGAGGAGGAGGATCAGAAGTGAAGTGGTGTGACAAGTGCAAGAAGAAGCACTCTGGGAAGTGTGACGGAGGGGTCACTTGTTTCAAATGCGGAAAGCCTGGGCACTATGCCAATGAATGCACACTCAACCAGAAGGCCTGTTATGGGTGTAATTAAGAAGGGCACATTCTGAAGGACTGCCCGAAGAAGAAGGAGGCAGGAAGACCCAACATACCACCAAAGCCGAAGGCGAGAGCCTTCCAGATGACGCTCGAGGCTGCAAAGGAGGCAGCAGACGTCGCTTCAGGTACCTTTCTTGTAAATGGTTTGCCTGCAAATATACTATTTGATTCCGGAGCCAACTACTCCTTTGTGTCGCATAAATTTGGTGGGAAATTAGCATTGCCTGTAGAAAAACTTGATAATGCCCTGATTGTAGAAGTTGCCAGTGGCAAATTCGTACCTGTTAGTAATCGTATTAGGAACATCGTCATTAACCTAAACGGAAACGAATTCCACGAAGAGCTATTACCCATAGAGTTAAACGGGTTCAACATCGTTTTGGGTATGGATTGGCTTAGCGCCAATGATGCTGAGATTCAATGCCGAAAGAAAATAGTAAGGGTAAACCCACACGGAAAGGAATCATTTATGGTGTACAGGGACAAACGCAGAGTGAATTCTAGAATCATCTCCCTGATGAAAGCCAGGAAATGTTTGTCCAAAGGGTGTGCATCGTACTTGGCATTCGTAATCGATGCTAAGAAAGAAAAGAAAGAGGTGCAAAATATACCGGTTGTATGTGATTATCCGGAAGTCTTTCCCGAAGATCTTCCTGGATTACCACCTGATAGGCAAGTGGAGTTTCGTATCGACTTGTTACCAGGAACAACACCGATAGCAAAAGCACCTTACCGATTAGCACCGGCGGAGATGAAGGAGCTCATGACGCAACTTCAGGAGCTGTTGGACAACGGTTTCATTCAACCTAGTTCATCACCCTGGGGAGCTCCGGTGTTATTCGTGAAGAAGAAGGATGGAAGTATGAGAATGTGTATAGACTACCAAGAGCTGAATAAGGCAACGGTGAAGAACAAGTATCCATTGCCGAGGATTGATGACCTATTCTATGAACTGCAAGGTTCGAGCTACTTCTCAAAGATCGATCGTAGGTCAGGATATCATCAGCTGAAGGTAAGAGAGCAGGATATTGAGAAGACTGCATTCAGAACAAGATATGGACACTATGAGTTCTTGGTTATGTCATTTGGACTAACCAATGCTCCTGCAGCATTCATGGATTTGATGAATAGGGTTTGTAAACCATTCCTCGATAAATCCGTGATAGTGTTCATCGACGATATTCTCATCTACTCGAAAAGCCAAGAGGAGCATGACAAGCATCTACGGGAAGTATTAGAAGTGTTGAAGAAGGAGAAGCTTTTTGCAAAGTTCTCCAAGTGTGATTTTTGGATCCGAGAAGTTCAATTCTTGGGTCATGTCGTTAACCAGGAGGGAATAATGGTTGACCCCGCAAAGATTGAGGCTGTGATGAAGTGGGAACGTCCAAAGAGTCCCACGGAGATTCGAAGCTTTCTAGGATTAGCCGGATATTATCGACGATTTATCCAAGGCTTTTCTTCGATAGCTGCTCCGTTAACAGCTTTGACCCATAAAGGAGCTACGTATACTTGGAGTGAAAAACACAATGAGGCATTCGAGAAGCTAAAGAAGAAGTTATGTGAAGCACCGATACTTTCTCTAACCGATGGAGTTAAAGATTTTGCGGTTTATAATGACGCTTCTGGAGTTGGTTTGGGTTGTGTTCTGACCCAAAGAGAAAAGGTGATAGCATACGCATCTCAACAATTGAAAGAGCACGAAAAGAACTACCCCACTCACAATTTAGAGTTGGCAACGGTAGTTTTCGCTCTAAAGATATGGAGGCATTACCTCTACGGCATGAAGTGCAAGTTGTTCACTGATCATAAGAGTCTCCAGTATCTCTTTAATCAGAAAGAATTGAACATGAGGCAACGACGCTGGCTAGAACTACTCAAGGACTACGACTGTGAGATACTTTACCACCCAAGTAAAGCAAATGTTGTTGTTGATGCTCTCAGTCGGAAAGTCGTTCTTGAAAGGAAAAGGCCAAGAGCGTTGAGAATTGAAGTCGTCTCGACGATTGTGGAAAGTATCAGGAAAGCTCAGGAAGAAGCTTTAGAGAAGAATGACCGAAAGGAAGAACTTTTGGGAAGAACGTTAGTGTTCGGTACAAACAGTCGAGGACTGAAGGTATTCCAAGATCGAATTTGGGTACCTAAGACGGGAGGAATAAGAGACCTTCTGATGGAAGAAGCACATAAGACCATGTAGTCAATTCATCTCGGTAGCACTAAAATGTATAGGGACCTAAAACCCTACTACTGGTGGCCGACAATGAAGCTCGATGTTGCGAAGTATGTGGCCGAGTGTGTAACATGTGCAAGGGTTAAGGCATAACATCAAAAACCGTATGGGAGTTTAGAACCTTTACCTGTACCCATGGGTAAATGGGAAGACATCACCATGGATTTTGTGACCAAACTACACAGGACAAAGAGCGGTCACGACATGATTTGGGTGGTCGTGGATCGTTTCACCAAGAGTGCACACTTCATAGCAGCCAACAAGAAGTGGTCTATGGATAAGCTCGCAAATGCTTACGTAAAGGAAATTGTAAGACTTCACGGTGTTCCTCTTACAATTGTATCAGATCGTGATAGTCGTTTCACATCAAGGTTTTGGAGGAGTCTACAAAAGGATTTGGGTACAAAGTTGTGTCTGAGTACTGCTTACCATCCACAGACTGATGGTTAGAGCGAAAGAACAATTCAAACACTAGATGATATGTTGAGAGCATGTACCCTCAAGTTCCAAGGGAATTGGGACGAGCACTTACCTCTGGTAGAATTTTCCGACAACAACAGTTTCCACTCGAGCATCAAGATGGCACCTTATCAAGCCTTGTATGGACAGAAGTGTCGTACGCCGTCTTGTTGGCTTGAAGCCGGAGAGAAGCAGTTCATGGGCCCCGAAATAGTCCATGAGACTGCTGAGAAGTTGAAAGTGATTAGGGAAAGGATGTTAGCAGCCCAGGATCGTCAGAAGTGCTATGCTGACAAGAAAAGACGACTGATAACCTTCGAAGTTGGGGATTAGGTTTTGCTAAAAGTCTCACCATGGAAGGGACTTATACGATTTGGGAAACAAGGAAAATTGAGTCCAAGGTTTATTGGACCGTTCAAAGTTCTTCAAAAGATTGGGAACCAAGCTTACAAGCTGGAATTGCCTGAAGAACTCAATGGTATTCATAACACCTTCCATGTGTGTTATTTGAGGAAATTCGCGGGAGATTTTCCCAAAATAATTCCAATCTCAGAGTTAAGGATGGATGAAAATAAAAGGCTGATCGAAGAGCCTGAGGCAATTATTGACCGTAAGACTAAGAAGTTACGACGCAAGATGGTCGACTTAGTGCTAGTCCGATGGAAACATTCGAATGGGCCGAATCTCACTTGGGAAACAGAGGATGACATGATGAGTCGCTATCCACATCTGTTTGTTGATGCATGATTCCGGGACGGAATCATCCTAAGGGGGAGAGAATTGTAACGCCCGGGTTTCAGGGCTAATCATATTTGTCAATGTAATAGTCTATGTCAGCTATTGTAACTCTTTTTGAAGTAATAAAGATGAAATATTTGAGTATTATGTGAATTACGTGTGTTATTGTGTTTATTATTTAATTATAAATGTATAATTAATAAAGAATAAAAATAAGCGTTAAAATTGAAGTGTGAGATAAACCCGATATCTCTACATAAAGTTGTAGTGGTCGAAACAAGGATTCTGAAGATATAAGTAACGCCGAAATCCGAGTTATAACGAAGAAGTTATGACCCATCGAAGTTTCACGACAGAACCGGCACGATACCGGGAAGCGTAAATAGTGAATTTACGATAGAGCAAGATTTAGCCTTAGCGCTCTAAACGAAAGTTGTAGAATATGTTAAACTAACAACATCGATAAAAAGAACACCCAAATCTGACTTCGTATGATGAAGTTATGATTTTTCTAAGATTTAGCATAGCAGTGCACAACCCGAAATCTGAATTTTAGATCGGTCGATTTTTAGCCGACGGGATCTAAATGAAAGTTGTAGTACTCGTAAATACCAACGCGTGGATATAAAGAACGTCAATAATAGAGCTCGTATGCGAAAGATATGGACGAAGCTTAGTCCCTACTTTTCGAGCGCGACAAATTCGATACAGTTTTGTAAATCTGAGATAGAATGAGAATTAGCCAACGAGGTCTAAATGAGAGTTGAAGATCTCATTAATAGGAACTCAACGGTAAAAAGACAGACAAAAACGGAGCTCGTATGCGAAAGTTATGGACGAAGCTTAGTCTCTACTTTTCGAGCGCGGCGAATTCGATACAGTTTTGTAAATCCGAGATAGAATGAGAATTAGCTAACGAGGTCTAAATGAAATTTGAAGATCTCATTAATAGGAACTCAACGGTAAAAAGACATACAAAAACAGAGCTCGTATGCAAAAGTTACGGACGAAGCTTGGAGACTACTTTACTATACACTTCCTATAAATAAGAGATGAACTCTTCATTATTTCCTCACACCTTCAAACCTTTCTTTCTCTCTCTAACTTCTCTCTAACCTCCCTAAACCCCTACCAAGTCTAGGGAACCTCCCTATCACGAGAAGAAAGCCCCGGAGCGCCCGGCGGTTCCGAGAAGAAAAGCTTTCGGCTCGGAAACGCTGCTCCAGCGAAGCCCGGTTTTTAATAAAAACCCGTTGTAAGTGAGTTACGCCTATACTATATTTAATATAGCTTTTATTTAATTATAGTAACATTATTAGGACCTTAAAATAATTATTTGGGCTAATATTATGAGTTATATTGAGTGTTATTTAACGCTTATATAATAGTAATAATAGCCAGACTATTAATTAATCGCGATTAACGTTAAAACTAAACTCTAGTGGTATTAATACTAGGTTTTGGTCAAGGAAAAATTGTTTTAAGAAGTAACGAAGAGTTGTCCGAGTGCCGAGTCACCACCTTACCAGGTGAGTGCATAGTTACTTTCAGCTTACACATAGATATGAAGTATTTTATATAAATTACGTGCTATGTGTGCATATTATCTGTACACTTGCTATCTATACTGGATGAACATTGTTGTACTTGTTTTCAATGATTTAAACTGTATATGTATTTTATATCTACAAAAATGTGGGGGTAAAACATGGGTAGGTGTAATAGGTGATGTGTGATAAAATGGTGAGAGGCATCGATGTTGATGTTGTTGATTCTGTCATCTAGCGGAGTATGGATGACGACCACGGACTCTTCTAGACAGTCCAGTAGAACACTAGCAGGCTCGCAACCTGTAGGTGTTTGTGAACGATGTGTTCACCGGTGTACTCCATCCCCCACATGGTTGCCTTTAGGACATTTATTGTTAAGGAATCCCCTTAGTAGTAGTGTCCATCCCGATGATGATCCTTAGACTACGTCCCTTATGATAGGTGTTCAGGGACGTATAGTGAGGATAACGGGAACGGGTAATCAGGTTATTGTTGATTGATGAAATTAATAAACTTATTTATTGTGGGTTGAAAACCGTATGTGCTCACCAGACTCCCAAGCCTGACCCACTCAGTTTTATGTATTACAGGTAGTGGCGCTTGAGCATAGATATGATGTTTGGACGAGGGATTACGGATATAGACCTGTAGATATGAAATAATGTAGTAAGGCTTATATTGTACTGTTTATGCTTTTCATTTGTACGAACATGACATCCCAAGTCTTTTAATGAAATACATTTCTATGGAAATGCTTTTGATAAATCTTTATCATATTTTGTTTTGGGACAAATTCCGAAACACTTTTATTTAAAATGTGAATCTGATTTTCAAACAAAGCATAAGCAAAATCGGTCTTTTCTGACCGTGAAAATGGGGATGTCACATCTATGCTATCATACAAAGGATATACAATGTCATACATCGCATAGTGAGAAACTCACCTAAATCGTAGAACCGGAGAAGTAAAACAACACATTCAACTCCTCGTACTAATCAGAATTGTGGACTGACCAACAACGAACAAAGATCGAACCTCAGTAAACAACCTAAATCCTTCAAGTTTGACCCAAGGTCAAACGGGTCAAAAGTCAACAGTCAACGAAAGTCAACGATCAACCAAGTCAATGATCATCACGACGTGGAGACTTCTTGGCTATGTTGTGGGCATGTTAGTACAAAACACTCGACATGCAGGATACCACCACATCGTGGGCCCTCCATTGCCACAACGTGGTTTCTACCAGAATGTTGAATTCCTCATTAAGAACTTAATATGTTAAGTCTTTTACTCAAACTTTCCAGAAGGCTTCCTTTCTCTCAAATGAACCAAAAAACTCCTTACTTGATGGACATGCATGTCCAATGTGTTTCGCTCCCAAAACTAGGTCAAATTGGTAAGGAATGGAGTCAAATTTCCAGGCATGACACAAATCAAATAGAAAGTCTAGATCTGAAACATATGATGGCCTAAGGACCTCAAGGAGTGATAAAGTTGCCGGCTTTATCAAAACCATTCATTAATATTAACATATAATTAAGGAAAATTAGCTCAAAACCTAGATCTACAAAGGGTTAACCATAAAGGTTAGAACTTGGGGACTTACAAAAGTCCAAAAGATGTACCAACAGATGGAGATGAGTTACTAGTTGATATTTTGCTCAACAAAGTCTTCCTTTGAACTTCAAATGCCCAAAACACCAACAAAGAGCTCAAAATATTAGAGGAGATGTTAGGGTTTCGAAATGGGGAGATGGAGGCTGAAGGAGATGATCTAATCCTAGAGTTAAGGTCGTTCAATATGGGAGAAACCCTAAATATCTTGGGCTTGGGCTGCAACATCCACCATGTTGTGGCATCCCTCTTGCTAGTCGTGGTATCCATTTGGACATGTTTTTATTTAAGTGACTTGTCAAATCGTGGTCATCAACACACCACGTCATGGCATAAGGTTTTCCCCAAAAACTTTATCTTTGACCCCTTTAATTCTTCAACTGGTTCATTCTGAAGAATAGGAGTTACAACTCTTCCCCACTTAAATTACATTTTGTTCTTGAAATCTGTCCTTACGAATTACTCTGAAAACACCCTCCGAAACCCTAGTGGGTTTTCCATGTCCACTCCCTTTTGTAAGATTTGACACAACCCAAAGCACCTGAATATCTAGAAACCATCATAATGATTGCAAGATTAGGTGCATGAGCTATTCCTGAGAGGAAACTTTCAATGTTTGAAATCTTATCCCCCACAACACTGGAACAAAAACCAAAACAAACAACCTCCTTACGACACCAAAAACTGAATCAATCCTCAAATGGGACATGCATTCCATCAAGGAAATGAACACCCAATGCAACAAACAACATAGAGGAAAACTTCTCCTTAGCCTTAACTCGAAGATTAAAAGATCATTCTTGACTCCTAGGAAAACAAGGTCATCCCATACATCAACCATATTTACCAAAATCTTGCGGATTCGATCCATTCAAGATCTCTCTCGGTCTCATGTCGTTCTACTGATAACTGGATAGCAGAATCCTCAGCTAACCGTCGTTGTCGACAACCTTGCACACATACCAAAGTGTGAAACCCTAGACAAAAAACAGAGCAACATGGACGAAACTAGTCTACACATCCACTCAACTTTAAAATCCATCATGACTACCCATAGGAATATCTAAACAAAAAATACATGTTGTTTCGGCCAACAGGCCTATTTCAACCCAAGTGAATGCTATGGGCCAAATTATAGTCTTACAATACTCCTATAACCGCCTATTTCAGCCAACGGGTCTATTTCAAACCAAGTGAATTCTATGGGCCAAATCGTAGTCTTATAACACTTCTGCAGTGGCCTATTTCAGCCAATGGGCCTCGCCTAATGGTCTATTTTGATATTTTCAACCCATATGAATGCTACGTCCTACCCATAGTCTTATAGTCACTTTCGTTGCTACAACCTAACTAAAGTCATTCATGTCATGGTCCTCCCATGGTCTTTAATGCAAATACAACAAAATAATCATGCTTGAATTGACACGAGTCAAACCCGTAGACTACTAGACCGGATTAGGTGTATGGATCATGCTTCAAACCTTAAGGCCTTCATCAAACAAGAATAGGCTTAGAGGCGCTAACACAACCCTTAATCTGAGCCTAATCACTAATTCTATCTTGCGACGCTACCGATGCTTCCAAACCTTCCGAACAACATAACCCGGAATCTTCAACATCTGCTTCCTTGGTCAAAACTAATTGTCAAACAATATTCCTTGCATAAGCCTCATTCCTGACAATGACTCGAACCTGCTATCCTTGGATATGAAACTTTGAGACGATCAGCCCTCTAAGATTCTCCATCTGGTAAAGCGATTCTCCCCCACTTGGAATTGGCTAGACTCTGATGACTTCATAACCATAAAAAAAATTATGGCCAGTCCAATAACTTCACCACTTGGTTCCTAACAAACACACTTGACATCGAAAGGCATAAGAGAGTCTCAATCCTTCAGAAAAATACCAAAGAATTCCAACATACGTCTACAATGCCACAACAACAAGACATCCAATCATAAGTAATCATTCAATACAGAACCAGAGTGGATTAAAAAAATACCATTGAATAGATCACCCAAGATTATAATTGAAACAACAAAACATAAATAAAAAGCATTAATGATGATGGGTTTTGAGCAAAACATACAATCCTATGTGTGCATGCAACCCTAATTGAAGATCTATGTTTTCTCTAATTGAACATACAATAATGAACAACAAAGTATAAACCCTAGAACCCTAGTGTACAATCAAAATTCACATAGTAAAGGGTTATAAAACATACCTTTAAGATTGTTGTTGCATACAATCTTGATTCCTTGCTTGAAAGACCTTTGGTAGCAAGCGTCACAAGTGTCGCGCCTTTAATGGCTCACAAACTCAAGAAACCAAGGAATACTTTAGAGAGAGAGAGAGAGAGAGAGAGAGAAGGGAAGAAGAATTTTAGATCTAAGCCTTTTTGAGGATTACATAGACGAAATCTAATCCTAAGGAGGGTATATATATATAGGTGTTAGGAAAGTATTGGATAAGACAGGTGTATCTAAGATAACCCTAATCCCTTAACTTCCTCCCTAAGGCATCCAAGGCACCCTTAGAGTCCAAGGAAATCTTAGGAGCATCTAGATTTCGTTCCCCCTACTATAGGGAGGTTCTAGAATTGTCGAATGTTCAACTATTGAGCATTGTCACCTTTAGTCCCTGTAGTTTTAGTTAATTTATTTAATCCCAAAATTAATTTCTGATTAAATATTAATTAAACAATATGATTTCTAATTAATATATTATTTCATAATACATTAATAAATCATTTATACTGATTTCTTATTAATTTATTAACCAATTAATAAATTAATAAATCATTCTTATCTCTCTAACAGTTATCATATTCAATTGCCATGTTTGAAGGCAACCAAAAAGGACCATGCTACTATCAATTCAAGTATATACCAATTATAGTTATGGGCTTAGACACCTAATCCAACAGTCTACCACTTGGATAAGTCTAATAACTATAGTTGTAAGTATAACTTCAAAAATTGATTAGCAAATTGTAGCTACCAAAATCCATTGACGAACTCCGACCTAGTCAGAAAAGGGTCCTTAGATAAGTGATCAAATATTTCTCCATTCTACATGATATTGTATGAACATGAATGGATTTTAATCATTCTCTTTGTCCAAGATTTGTTTCCTGATTTCCGATTTATAACGACTGATATCAGACTACTAATTGAACACATCAATCCAGTCTAGGCTTGGCCAAGCGCTTTAGATGTAATCATCAAATCATCGAGGGGCCCACAGATATCGCTTTTTCTTGTTAAGGCAAAAGTAACGGATAAACTTCGACTTATATGCTTGTACTATTTACTAATCAAATCATGCACAACAATACGTTTTGTAACATCAAATTACTGATGTGTTTATGCATTATCAATGCACAACTGAATCGTGAACAACAACTCATATATCTCCATTTCAAGAATATAAGATATTATCGTCTCAAAATTACTCGTGATAAAATCCATGAAATAATTCTCTGAGCATGGGTTTATCCAATACTTAAATCCCCATTTTAAAAGTACTCATGAATACTATACCTACCATTGCTATGTCTGACTCCTTAGACAATCTACAGTTTTATGCATGTCAGTCTTAATTCACTACTTACTTCCAAAAGTATGATCGAATGTGGATGTTCGAATAATCCAATTATTCGGGAAGTAAAACATGCGAAGTGAAACACAATAATAACCTAATTAAATATGGTCTCAAAACTATTGAATATAAATAAAACACTTATTATTTAATCACCATATTAATTAGACTTTATTAATTGTATAATGTTTCGTTTAATAAACTAAACACTTGAATTAAACATCAGTCATGTCATGTTCTAAACATGCATAGTATGTCTCTTTATAGTCGTTCCTTTGTGAATAGATCGATTGGACATTATTTCAATGATGCTCATTTCACAATTTCAAATTCTTATTAGAACTAGTAAGAATTCCAAATTCTTTTCATCACTAAATGTGTTAGAGTCTAACCTTGCATGCAATATCCTTTTGTGATGACGTGGCCTAAAAGTCACAAAGACTTTGCCAACGATGTCACAAAATGCTCCATTGAAACTTTGTTACTTAAAACAGATTCATGGTTTCGAAGTTTCAAATTCAAGATACAATTCTTGAACACCTTCCTTGCATTAAGGTTTTTAACTCATACTTAAATACTCAACTCTCATTATGGAAATATTTCTGTACTCCCATATGACCATTGATTCTGAACAAGAATCGCCTCTACTTAGAGTTATGCCAATATGGTCCATCGAAATATTACTATACTTCCAACTGTCCACAATCAGCCAATCTTTGGTAAACCTCAAATTGTTCTTGATAGTTGTTTTAACAATTTTAGTCACATCCTGTTCTATTCCCTTTTCCCTCTCAAGCCCTAGGCATTTGGAGAAAATCAGAACAAGTGAGTATTATAGCATATGCAATCGATCCTATATCTGAAGCATAAGGGACTCGATTCATAATGTCTTACATAAAAAACATGATACTTGATCAGTCTCTTGCTATAATATTTTCATATATCAGATTTCCTGTGTTGAATCATTTCAAAACGATATTCATATATGTCCAAGACTAAGTTTTATTAAATCCTTCAATCTAAACTTTTAGATTTGAAATGAAGTATGAGTGCTCTCTCCCCTATAACTTTCTATAGCGAAACAATTTTCAAACTTTGCAACTTGCAAATTTGTAACCTTTTTTTCCTACAAATAGTATTGCTAACCTGCAACACTTAGCATAACAATTGTGCTCCCACTAGCATAACAATTATTCCCCCCACTAGCATAACAATTATGCTCGTATCTACATAACAATTATGTTCCCACTAGCTTTAACATGTAGCCAGTTATCAACTGGACTTCTAGAAATCAATACTATTGACTTTGTTTCTAAAGTTCAGATTTCTGATACGTAGTGCTTTGATAAGTCTTCATCTAAACCTCTCAAGCTCATACACCTTCATTAGATAGCATATGTGTGTATTTAAACCCTTTCAGAACTTATATCGATAAGTCCTAATTTTCAAACTATTACTTGCCATTTCTCACAATTCGAACTATAAAAAGGGATGTCGTAATCATATAAGAATTTGAGAACGCAATTATCACCATTGCTAACCATGATATCAATTAGATTTAAAATCTACTAGCGAAAGTGTTTCCTCATAATCTTTTTCATGAATTAGAGCGAAAACTTTTTCCACTTAGATTTTATGGTGTATATGTTCCTATCCGTGTGAATTTATCAATTCCAACCTACAATCATAAGATAAGGTTGAGGACAAACCAAAATCAAAATTTGTTTTTCCTTTTATGGATTGAACTTTGTTTATTCTTAATTTCTTTCCATCTAATAGCACAAGGGCCTACCATGTCTTCCATGTTGTTTAAGCAACTCACTTCCACTGACCAATGTCTTATCACTGAACAACGTGCTCTACCTTTTGCAGTCAAATGAGAACCATTGAACTCACATGAATTGTAAACTCAACTGGAAGGTGCATAGAAACAAGAATGTGTCAACTGAACACGATAGGTTATCAACCTGAGGTCATGTGCTAGTGATAACTAAAAGGTTTATTCTTGAGTGACTCTTGAAACTCTTCAAGACCAATAAGACTTCCCCTGACTTCTTGACATATAAGTTTCTCTCTCAAGGAACAATCATTGACAAGGAAAAACAAATATTCAAAAGTTAGTGTGGATTCTCGAAAAGAAAATACTTCATGCAATTGGTCTTGGTTATTCCTTTTTTTCAACCAAAACAACACAAACTACCAATTCCAAATGTGCTAGAGTAAGGAAACATTTCTACTCCCATTTCATGATGTGTTATAAACCTACTTAGTTTGGATTAAACTTCCAGATACAATTTGTAGTTACTAGAGTATGACTCTAAAACTTGATTGGAAATGAAGTATCACTCATCTCTCGATTAAACCATTTTAATAATATTTAATTCCTCTTCTTAGTTAAGCATTTACACCAAGACGTTTTACAAGGATTAATTTGTGGCATGGTTCCATAATCATTAAGATGATCACAAAACACAATACTAAAGTATTATCCTTTCCTTTCAGATTGGCGAAACCTTTATCTTTTTGCCTAACAGATTCTTCTTATTCGTTCTGCTTCTCTTTGAAACTTTTCAAAGTGTCAGAATTGTGCTTAATCTTATAAACACAACCATGTTTACTGAGCATCAGTAAATCATGATGAATATACTTATATTCCTTTGTGGTGGATCTAAATAGTCAGCATCAATGTGTATTAGATCCTTTAGTCCTTCACTTTGACTCACATAAACATGTGATCAACGAATTAGTTATAATCTTCCAATGATCAAGATTCTCATACATCACACAATTTGAATTGTACGACTCCAAGTTTCTATCCAACTGAAACTTGGGTAATGAGAATTCCTTTTCACTTGTTTGATTATGACATTACCACAGACGATGTAATTAAGAATCAATCCACATTTAACATTACTAACAATAGAAATATAACCACCAATTTTCATATATGCCATTGAAAGGAAATATAAAGTAAATAAATCAAAATTCATTTTATTTATAATATGCAGAAAATTTTGTCCTTACAATACAAATATATGAAAACTATGTTTCAATATATTTCCTAAGCAATCTATTAACCTATCATAGCTCCTAAGCAGTAGCTTCCAAAATCTGATCATCGAACCATGCGACCGAAATCCATCTCTTACGATCACATTCAGTTTACTTCTTCTTAAGCTTCCTTCTTTCTCGTAGATCCTGAAGTAGAGTCATACAACTTGACTCTACTATCTATTCGATCTTTCAGATAGACAGGGCAGCTTCGCATCCAATGTCCCTTCAATTTGCAATAGAAACATATAGACTCTTCAGGAATGACACAAGGAGCTATCTCAGAAGTGGCCTTTCTCTTTACCATATGGTCAAACGGTTTGACTTTGGCTGATCCCTTTCCATTAGGAAGAGAAACCTTTTCTGGACTACCAATGTTGCCAATGTCATCGTCCACGGAAGTTTGGGAGATAGATCCTTCAAACACTTTTGTTTCAATTGTTCTTTTAAGCATTTATGCTTCAACAACAATCAACATATGTATCAGATCGATTAAGGTCACGTCGTGGCCCCTCTCATAGAAGTATTTAATGAAATGACTATATGAGTCAGGAAGCAAAACTAGAACCAAATTAATGGCCAGCCCCCTTGGGAAAACGACACCTAACATTCCCAATTTGTCAATGTGCGATTTCATTTTCTATACATACACACACAGAGACTTTCCATCTTGATGTTTACATGCTAATAGGGCTCGAGTGACTTTGAACTGTTCAAGTTGAAGAAATCGTGGGTCGAGGAGAATCACTGGAGGAGGTGAAGGAAAAGTTGGAGAAACATGATTTCTAGTTCCACCATTTGAAGAAGGGAACATTCTTTCACCTTGATCAATATGTGGAAGATCGTCTTCAGGAGGATGAAGAAAACCATTGTTGTCTGAACTTGACATCTATAAAGGGAGATAAGAATTCAAGTTAATTGATTTATTTAATCCTTAATTATTAACCCAAAATTTAAATTAAGGCTAGGATCCACATTTTCGATTCGAATTCTGAAGAGGGATGTCGTAATCAAATTCGAATCTATTTTAGGTAGGTATAGCATTTACCAATTTCAATCTTATTAAACTCCTAGATCTTTTGAGATTCATTAAACTATTCAATGACATGTTTAATCTCAATTATTGTTTAGTGGTCATTTTTCGATCACTAAATGAACTAAAAAGCTTATTTTTTCCCTGGATTTTACCATTTATATCATTTTTTGAGCTTAAAAAGATAAATGTACGTTAATGAGTGTAATCGACATAATATTTCCCGGTTGGTATTTTTGTTCCCATTCAATTGGGTTTTTGACCTGTCTTGCATGGGTTCTCATCTCTTATTCTATAGGATGATGGGAGTTGGGCTTCTTCTTATGAAGTCCAAAGTTCTTAAAGGAATTGATGGCTCATTAACTTGTTTTTACAAGTTCACCTAAGCTTCTTAGGTCCCCTCCTCCTATTCTACAGGTTGGTGGGAGATGGTTTTCTTGCACGAAATCCATAATATAGCACCACATGCTTCTCATTTGAATTGACGGCTTTCATCATCACTTGTCATCACAAGTGCAACTCGAGTTTCTTGAGTTCCCCTCCTATTCTACAGGTTGGTGGGAGATGGTTTTCTTGCACGAAATCCATAATATCGCACACCGTGCTTTGTATCGGAATTGACGGTATTCATTTTACTTGTTAATGCAAGTGCAACCTGTGTTTCATGGGTTCCCTACCGCCTAGTCTACGGGTCATGGTGGGAGTTTAACTTCCTCTTATGAAGTTCAAAAATCTAAAAGGAATTAACGGACTTTATCTTGTGAATACAAGATTGCCTAAGTTTCTTAGGTCTCCACCACTTATTCAACGAGTCTTGGTGGGAGTTGGACTCATATTATAATGTCCAGATGGTTTCAAAAAGGAATTGATGGATTCGAAAGAAGATAAATTCATCACGAGAAAATAAGGCGAATAAAAGATCTTTGGCAGATTGACCACGTCTCAGTGTTTTTATCATATCCGGATCCTAGGGACTCCGATTTAGGTGATTAAAGATGTTTCGGAAACTAGACACAATTATCTACAAGTTTGAAGTTTTGAGTTTTTGCTGAGTCGGTCGTTTTCCTGCTCATAATCGACGTGGAAGTTGAAGTTAGTTTGCTGGAAGAGTTCCAATTCGAAAATAAGGTGCAATGTGGAGGACTAAAGCTAGTTGTACCATGCGGAAAGTTAAAAGCTAAGGGCTAGGGCTGCACCATTCTTGAAAGTTGGAGGCTATTTTGCGTAATTATGTTTTATATATTATGTTTACGTGATCATGAGGAGAAAAAACCACCGACGAAAAAAAAAAGAAACCCTACGAAGATAAAGGAATCAACTGTCGGCACACTGCTAAAAAAAACCCTTGGCAGCCGCCATCATCTCTCGCCATCATACAACCACCTGTTTCATAGAGATACAGACAGAGAATAGTAGAAGAGTTTGAGAGAGACGTGAACGAGGAAGCGGTGCTTAGTTTGCTTACTCTTTTTGTTGGGCAGCTTATACACATCCAGGAGCACACACATGCAGATACTATGAAAATAAGTTGACTAGGTTCTTTTCTTTTGACTACCTTTATTCCGTTACAAATCTTTTAATTTGTTTTGCTATTTTAGTTTAGTTTTGATTTAATTTTGCTCCAAAATCTATTATAGCGTAAGGATGATGTTGAATTTGTTTTTATTTACAGTCATGGTTTTGAATTTTAATTTTATGGAGTAGTTTTTATTTGGGATTTGTTGACTTAGGTGAGACTGTAGCTTTAATTAGTTGATTTTGTTTAAACCAATTTTGTTGAAATCGAATAGCATATTCAAATGTGTGCTTATTTTAAAAATATGAATTTTGACGGGTAAATTTGATTTAGGCTAGCACTTGATCAACGTTAGTTAGGGTTAATTTGCTTAGTTTAAATTTAATATTTACATGCTTAAACTGACTTCGAGAGAAGCTTTATTTGTAAAATCGTTTGAATATGAATGTGCGGTTTCGTTATCTCGCTTAAACTTAACATAGACGTGTGTTAGGGCATTTTTAACAAAATCATTGGACCTAATGTTTTTTAAAATCATGAACTACATAGAGATATGAGTGAATGTTTTTTTTAATCGAATCATGAGACCGAGAGGTAATTGATAAATTTTGTTGGTGTTAAGTTATTCGTTTCTACATAATTGGTTTGTCAAATTAATTACATTAGAAGAGTCATTGAACCCGTATAAGTCAACTAAATCCCACTTTTCTCATAATTGTTAATTCGTTTAATTGTTTTCCTTGTTTGTTCGATTATTTTAGTTTTCATTTTTACCTTGCTGAATTTAGTTTACTTTTATTTTAATAGTTTCCTTAGTTTAATAAAATCAATCACTTTTGCAATCAATTGCCTAGTTCTCTCTTCCTTAAAATAGGATAGTCCATGTGAGTTCGATATCTGGTCTTACGACTATATTACTTGCACGACCTCGCATACTTGCGAGTACGCGTTTTCGTCAACAATTATGCTCTCACTTTGTGACTGGGATGTCAAGGTTCACAAATGAGATGTTAATAACCATTCAAATTAGCTTGGTGCTCTCGATGTTATTTACCATCTAATTAATGTGTCGGTTAACCACACATGTTCCATTAATCAATGATAATTTTGATAGATTATGAGCATAACATCATTCCTATGGTGTTCATGCAACCCTAATTGCTTTGATCTATGTTTTTCTAATTAAACATACAACATTGTGTACCAAAGCAATAAGCCCTAATTGACTAGCATATAAATCTGAAATTGACATATGATTAGGGTTTAGATCTTACCTTGATTGTTATGTAGCAATAACAATCTCAAATCCTCCTTGTAATGGCTTCAGAAAGCTTAGAGTCACAAGTGTCACTCCTCTAATGGCTCACAAACAACAAGAGCAAGAGGATGAAGAAGTAGAAGAGGAGAGACACCCAAAAACGTCTATAAACCCTAAGGAATCAGTTAGCCACGTTTTTGGTGCCCTAGAGGTCCTTAAATAGTGAGGCTATTAGGGTTATCTAACAAGGTAACCCTAATTTGACTGCTTAAGCCCTAAACAGCCCATTGACTCCCTCCTTAGAGGCCTTGGACTATTTCTAATGGGTTTCCCCATAGATTTCGTCCACTCCTCTAATATGGAGTCCATTATCCCAATATCCAACTATTACACAATTGACAGTACTAGTCCCCTTTATTTAATTAATGTCTTTTAGCCACAAAATTAATTCTTGACTAATATTAATTAAACAATATGATTTATCCTTTAATATATTATTCTCATAATATATTAATAAATCATAATTAATCCTCTCACTCCATAATTCATCCTATCAAGTTGCTTTGGTGAACGCAACCCAAAAAGACCATGCACCATCGGGTCAAGTACATACCAAAATAGTTATGGACTTAGACACTAATCCAATAGTCTCCCTGTAACAACATAATTTTTCAAACAATTTTTCACTTTTAAAACATAATTTCATTCATAATAAATCCATTGTCTCACATATTATCTCATAAACAACCGTAAAATCTCAATTACATAAATCTTCATCAGTGCGTACGAATCATGCTGACGCTTTCCCGCGATCCTCACTAGTACTTGAAACAAATAACACACAACACGGTAAGCATGAATGCTTAGTGAGTTCCCCAAAATACCACATACAACACATATTAGCCACTCGAGGCTATAACTCTGTATGACCCTCTAGTCAGTGTGTCTCAGTGGGACTCTCCAGTCCCATAACTCTGTGGACCTTTTGGTCGTAACTCTGTAGACCCTCTGGTCCTAACTCTGTGGACCTTCCGGTCCTAACTCTATAAACTCTGAATCATACATAGCACAAAATCACATAAATATCACATCATAGAATAGCATACAACATACTTTTTCATATAACTCTAATTACCAATCTAGGTACAGTATAGTGAGAAGACTCACCTTGATTGAAGTCGGATAGACTCTCGTGCTCGACGTCCCGACCAAGCCTCCTCCTATCATCCGAATAACATTCCTGATCAATACTCTCTCATAGAATCATCTCTAAAGATTGGGTAGAAGGCCATTCTACCCCTCCCTTAACTCTCTTGAATCAATTTAACCAAAACCTTAAGGTCAATTGAAGTCAATGGTCAAACTTTGACCCGACTCGTCCAGTGCACATGGGCGACTCGGCGAGTCCATGCGGATCCTATGAATCCTTCTAGTCTTACTTGGCACGTCGATTCATCCCTTCACTCGACGAGTTACTCCTGTCATGAATCGCGGGGCAACCCCGACTCGACTCGTCAAGTCCACTTATGAACTCGGCGAGTTGCTTCCATGGCAACACTCAAATGACCTTCTGAGGTCAAATCTGCTTCTCTAACCTATAGATCTGCCCTTCCCATACATAATAATCATGTAAAGGTCCGACCTTTACATTCATGCAACACACATAGGGCTCCTTTTGGTGAAATCTTCTCTAAAATGGCAACCTAAGCTCATTCCCCCCATGGAACAACATAAAGCAGGAAGGATAAGGCTCTCTAGACCTCTAAAGGTCCAAATTCAGAGTCTAACACACAAAGGGAAAATATACTCATCATTTCAAGCCAATAAAAGGGTATAGAAAACCCTAAATTCAAGGATCTCATACTAAATAGAAGAAGGGATCGATTTACTACCTCAAAATTACAGATCCAAGCTGGAAACCCACAAAATAGCAATCCCCTTGACCTTCTCTTGCTGGAAACACCTTCTTCTTTGCAAAAATCACACTGACAAGGATCAAAAAGGCTCTCTCTCTCTCTCTCTCTCACACAACTCGTCCAAGCTCTCTAGGGTTTCTCTCTCTGGACCGGTAGCCGAAAATGAGTGCTATAAGGACCCTTAAATAGGGCACAGGCCCAAATATTTAGGGTTTCTGCTGCCAGCACGGACTCGTCGAGTCACCCTGCCGACTCGTCGAGTCCATTCATTAATCCAGTCAGCAATTCATGATCCTACTCAACGAGTCCAGGAGTTGACTCATCGAGTCCTTCTTTCTAACTCAAAATAAATGAATAACATAGAATACCTGGGAATCCAGATGTTACACTCCCGCTTGGATAAGTCTAATAACTATTCTGCGTATGACTTCGGATCTTGATCCGCAATCGTAGCTTTCAAAAGCTGCTGTCAACTCTGATCTTATTAGAATTGTGTCATTTAGATAAGGGATCATATATTCCTCCATTCTTGATATCGTATAGACGTGAGACATGGATTGAAATCATTCTGTCAGTCTATGCGTTGTTTCCCGATTTCCGATTTTATGACGATTGACAACAAACTACAGTTGAACACATCAACTTAGTCCCGGCTTGGCCAAGCGCTTAGGGTGTCATCACTAAATCATCGAAGGGCCCACAGATATTGCTTTTATCCCACTTTGGGAAAAAGGAACGAATAAACTACGACTCAATGCTCATTTGTACTCACTTACCAAATTACACACAACAATACGTTTTATAACACCAAGTTACTGGTATGTCTACATATTATCAATGTGTAAACGACTTGCAAGATACAACTCACACATCTCGGTTTCAAGAATATAAGATATTATCATCTCACCAATCACTCGTGATAAAATCCATGAAGTGATCCTAGTGAGCGTGGGTTTATTCTAATACTCTAATCTTATAGCAGCACCCATGAACCCTGCAGCAAACTTTTGCTATGTCTAAAACACTTTAGACAATCTACAGTCAGTTTCATGACAGTCTTCTTTCTTTCCTACTTCCAAAGAATGAGCGACTGTGGAGGGTTTGAACAATCTTATTATTCGGGAAGTCAAAACACGCAAATTGAAACAAAAGAATAATACTAATCCTATATGGCCTCAATCCTTTGAGTATAAATAAAACATTTTATTTAATCACCATATTGATTACTCATTATTTGTTGTTTCAGGTAATCAACTTCTTACTTGAATTATAACTACAATTGTCCCATGCTCTTAGCATGCACACTATGTTTACCTATCGTCCTTACTTTGTGAAATAGTATAATTGAATAACATTTTCAATCACACTCATTTCACAATTCCTAATCCATTAGTGTAAGAATACAAAATTCTCGCCACTATTAGAATATGTAGATTCTAACATTTTATGCAACAATCCTTTTCAAAATTTCATGGCACAAAAATCACCAAGACTCGGCCAATGGAATTACAAACTATTGGAGATTGTTACAGGACAATTCCATAGTCATGAAGTCTCATATTCAAATTACATTCCTTTGAACATCCTTCTTGCATAAAAGTTTCTAATCAAGACATTTATTCTCGATATCCAACTCCTAATATGGAAACATTTCCATATTTTCCATATGACAACTCATTCTAAATAGAATCTTATATATTCATAATAATGTCAATACGGTCCATCCATGACTATACTTTCAACTGTCCACAAGCGACCAATCCTTGGCGAACCTTAGATTGTCCTTGGCAGTTGTTTAATTATTTTAGTCAAAACCGGTTCTATTTCCTTTTTCCCTCTAAATGCCTAGGCGTTTGGAAAATTTTAGAATGGTCGAATATTACAGTGTATGCAATCGATCATATACCCGAAGTGTATGGGATACAATTCCTAAAAAAAACATGATACTTTACCAGTTTCTTACTATAATATCGTCATAATATTTCTATTCTCCGTGTTCTTAAAATTTGAACTATGAAGAGGGATGTCGTAATCATAATCGTATTTTGAGAATGAAAATAATAAATATACCCTTGACTAAATTCAATTAAAATTTCTCGATCTAAGCTTTTAGATTGGAAACGAAATATAACATTCTCTCTTTTAATTATATCAAAAACAACTTTTCTACCCCTTCAACTTTGCAGAGTGAAATTTTTGTTTTTCTATAATTAATATTGCCAACTTGCAATACTTAAATAATAATCATGCTCCCACTAACATGATGATTATATCCATTCCAGCATAACATTTATGCTCCCACTAGCTTTGACACGTATTTAGAAACCATCTAAACTTCTAGAAAACAATACTTATTGACTTCCAAAGTTCATTGTTTCTAATACAATATGCTTCGACAAGCCTTTATCTAAGTTTCTCAAAATCACACACCATTCCTTAGACAACTCACATGTGTGTCAAAACTAATTCATAACTTATTTTACTAAGTCCCAAATGTTCAGACTAATTGTCAAATCTCACAATTCGAACTATGAAGAGGGATGTCGTAATCAAAATCGAATTTGAGAATGCAATTTACATAATCGCTATCTCCTTAAAATCTCTCTTAGTGAAAGAGTTTCCTTACAATCATTTTCATGAAGGAGAGAAACCTTATGACACTTAGATTTTATGGTGTATGTGTTCCTATCCATGTGAATTTTCCATAACCATAATCTTAAGATAATGTTTGTGACAAATTCAAACTCTTATGGACAGAACTTGTTCATTCTTAATTTCTTGCCATCAAGGGTCCCACCATTGCTTCCAAGTTATCTAGAAGCTCACCTATTCCAGTCAATGTACTTTCATTGAATAAGGTGCTTGCCTTATGCATTCTATTGAGAACTCATAGAACTCATATGCATAATCACTCAACAGGATTGGCACAGAAATAGAATTTATTCAACACGATAGGTTACAAACCTTAAGTTGTGTGCTAGTGTTTAATAGGTTTACTCTTGATTAGTTCTTGAATCTTTTTAAGATCTTCAGACTCCCACTGACCTCTTGACATATTAGATTCTCTTATCAAGAAACATTTCTTGATAAACAAATATCCAAGAGTTAGTGTGTGTCTATATTAAGACAAAACATTACACACATTTGGTCTTAGTTGGTCATTGTTTTCTCCAAGACATCACAACTTACCAATTTCAAACGTGCAAGAGTAAGAAAACCAATTTTCTACTTCACATTTGATGAGTGTGTGTCACTTAATTCACAATCTTGGAGTATGATTCTAAGACTTGATTTTGAAACGAAGTATGACCCATCCTTTTGATTTAACCATTTCAACAATTTCTGATTCCTCCTCTTAGCCATACTAGTGCACTAAGATGTTCTTAGAGGATCAATTTTGATATGGTTCTTAATCATTAAGACGATCATAAAACTAATATAAAAGTACTATCCCTTCTTTTTAGATTTGAGAAACCTTTTATCTTTCTGCCTTCATTGATTTTTCTTATTCGTTCTGCCGTTCATTGAAACCTTTCAATGATTCAGAATTACACTTAATCTTGTAAGTATAACCATATTTACTAGACCTTTTGGTAAATCATGACGAATAGTCTTATTGTTATATGTGGTGGACTTGACTAGTGCACAACATTGTGTTCTAGTCCTTTTGTCCTTCACTTGACCCACATACTTGTGTGATCAAGGAATTAGTCTTAATTTCCTAAATACCAAGATTTCCATACATCATATAATTCCAAGTTTCTGTCCAATTGAAACTTGGGCGATGGAAAATTTTCATTACTTAGAAAAATTATGATACTACCATAAATAACATAACTAAGAATCACATCCATTTATAGAAATACACAAACATCAATTTTTCACAACAATTTCATTGCAAGGATATAGACAAACCAAAAAAAATTATTTTATTCATAAAAGCAGCGGAAAACATGTCCTTACAATGCAAAATCAACTGAAAAACTATGTAACCAAATATTCCTAACAAATCTATCATAACTTTCTAAGCTCAAAATCTAATCTTCGAATCCATGCGATCGTGATCCATTTCTTTGTGATCAGACTCTTCATGTTCTTCCATCAAGCTTCCTCTCTTTTCTCTGATCCTACAAAACATTCAAATGTAATCTTATCACATTATGTATTAAGAATCAATTAATAGGAACTTAATGGAGTCAGATAGTGGATTTTACCTGAAGTAGAGCCAAACATCTTGACTCTCCCATCTCTTAGATCTCTTAGGTAGATTGGGCAGCTTCGTCTCCAATGCCCCTTCTCTTGGCAATAAAAACAAATTGACTCTTTTGGAACAGCACACGGAACTACTTCAGACTTTGCCTTTCTCTTATGATCAAACTTTTTGACCATGGCATGCCTTTCGTTGCCATTGCCTATGTCCATAGAGGTCTGGAAGGCAGATTCACCAATCAACTTTGTTTTTCCAATGCGCCAAATCATCGTTGATTCAGCAGCAATAAGCAAATAGGTGAGATCGATGAGGGTCACGTCGTGGTCTATCATATAGTACTCTCTTACGAACTCACTATATAAGTCAGGAAGCGACTGAAGAACCCAATCAACAGCCAGCTCCTCGCATACAACGGCTCCTAACATTCTTAACCTATCAATGTGTGACTTCATCTCTAAGACGTGTGCACAAACTGACTTTCCTTCTTCATGTCCACTTGCCAAAAGGGCTTGAGTGAGTTTGAACTTTTCAAGCCTTTGAACTTGTGGGTTAAGGAGAAAAATAGGAGGAGGTGGAGGAAGTGAAGCATGTTCTCGTGTTCCTCGATCGAATTGTGGAATATCATCTTCATGTGGAAAGCTTGTTCCACGGGATTTTGGAAGACTATAGTTGTCATACTTGACATCTACAAAACGAGAGAAAAAAATTCAATTTAGTTGATTGATTGAGTCCTTAATAAATCACCCAAATGAGATATTAAGGCTAGGACCCAACACAAGATTCCACTACTTGGGAGAGGGATGTCGTAACCAAAATTGCAGAACATTTGAAGGTAAGTGAATGACGATTCACTAATTTTCCACCATGAAAAACGAAAAAGAGATTAAGTTTTAAATGTATTGAAAACTCCTAGATTCTTTGAGATTCATTGAACTTTTTCAATGGCATGTTTAAATCTCGATATGCCCCTCGATTTGTGACTGGGATGCCAAGGATCACAAAGCAGGGTGTGAATAACCATGCAAACTTACATGGTGCCCCCAATGTTACAGTCACCTATTCGATGTGCTGGTTAACCACACACGCTCCACCGAACTATGAAAAACATTGAGTCACCCTTTGCTACCTTTGCTTAGAACCATTTAGTGTGCCGGTTAACCACACACGCTCCACTAACGTCTTTGCAAGGGTACAAAGTGTAATTTCATGGAATTGCACCAATTCACTTTTACATAAAGTAACTAAGATTGGGAATTTTTTGTAAAAACATTTAGTTACTTTATACTTCATTATACTTTTAATGGAAAGGGTTTGCCCTATCCTACCCGTTCGGCTAACGACCCTCCACTAATCAAGGAAGCGGTGGGTGAGAGTGGACACCCATTAAACGGCCATGTTATAGGACATAACCTTATACCCCCCCCCCCCCTTATAGATTGGCTTCATGAATGAGACCTACTAACGGTAAGACTAGCAGTTTAAGTTATACATATATAATATTAGACTTTTAATGTTATATATAGTATAAGGGTGTATTTTACACTTTTAAAATACTAGGTGGTCTAATTTAATAAATTATACTTTTAATTTAATTAAATATAAACCATATCACTATGGATTTATTAATTCTCCTTTAATCATACACTTAATTAATTTAATAAAACCATAAGGGTGCAATTTGAACTTTTCAAAGTACTAGGGTTTTAGAATTTAATATTTCAAAATCAAACTTTTAATCAAATTTTAAATTCCAAAACTTGAGGGCAAGTTTTGAAACTTTTCAAAACTATCTAGATCAAATTACAAATAATTAAATTAATCAAATAATTTGAATTATCTAAATTTGACCTAATTTAATTTTTGACAAGATAATTCAAATCAAAATTACAAATAATCAATCTTTATCTAATAAAACAAATAATTATCTTAATTTTGAAAATTATCCATTAATTTGATTAGGATATCAATTACCATAAAAAAATCTTATTTTTATTTGAATAAAGCAATTTATGGTAATTATCCTAAGCAAATTAAGGCAAAAAATCTCGAAATTGTGCTGTCAGACTGAATTCACGAGGTGAACACACTGTGTTCACGACATGAGTCTGGTTTAATTCGAAAATCTACTGTCAGACTGAATTCACGAGGTGAACAAACTGTGTTCATGGCGTGAATCAGGTTAGATTCGAAATTCGCAATTTTTCAGCTTTGAAAACATAATTTTGCATCAAATACAATAGAAGAACACCCTAGGCTTTGATACCACTTATGGATTATGAGAATAACATCATTCATATGGTGTTCATGCAACCCTAATTGCTTTGATCTAGGTTTTTCTAATTAAACATACAACATTGTGTACCAAAGTAATAAGCCCTAATTGACTAACATACAAATCTGAAATTGACATATGATTAGGGTTTAGATCTTACATTGATTGTTATGTAGCAATAACAATCTCAAATCCTCCTTGTAATGGCTTCAAAGAGCTTAGAGTCACAAGTATCACTCCTCTAATGGCTCACAAACACCAAGAGCAAGAGGATGAAGAAGGAGAAGAGGAGAGACACCCTAAAACGTCTAGAAACCCTAAGGAATCAGTTAGCCACGTTTTTGGTGCCATAGAGGTCCTTAAATAGTGAGGCTATTAGGGTTATCTAACAAGGAAACCCTAATTTGACTGCTTAAGCCCTAAGCAGCCCATGGACTCCCTCCTTAGAGGCCTTGGACTATTTCTAATGGGTTTCCCCATACATTTCGTCCACTCCTTTAATATGGAGTCCATTATCCCAATATCCAACTATCACACAATTGACAGTACTAGTCCCCTTTATTTAATTAATGTCTTTTAGCAACAAAATTAATTCTTATTAATTCTTGACTAATATTAATTAAACAATATGATTTCTCCTTCAATATATTATTCTCATAATATATTAATAAATCATAATTAATCCTCTCTCTCCATAATTCATCCTATCAAATTGCTTTGGTGAAGGCAACCCAAAAGGACCATGCACCATCGGATCAAGTACATACAAAAATAGTTATGGACTTAGACACTAATCCAACAAATTTATGAGACACCCATTGGCAACAATATTAGTCCCAAATGTGCAATTTCATGGGTTAGCATTAAATTCACATTTTTCCTAAAGTAACTAAGAGTGTGATTTTAGAAAATGGTTTAGTTACTTTATCATTATACTTTTAATGAGGATTAAGTGTCCTATCGAACTCGTTCGAATAACCTCCCTCCACCATACAAGACAACGGTGGGTAAGAATGGATACCCAATGATGGTCATTTTACATGCCGCTTCCTTAAACTACCCTTATAGTATGGCTTCGTGAATGAGGCGTACTAGCGATTCAACTGACTCGTCGTATACATATAGTAAATATTAAACTTTTAATATTACATATAGTATAAGGTGTATTTTAAACATTTTAAAATACTAAGGGTTTAATCTTTTAATATATTAAACATTTAATTAAATTTAAACCACATATGGATTTATTAATTACCATTAACAAAATCCATAAGGATATATTTTAGGGTTTTCCATTTTAAATTTCCAAAATTAAACCTTTATTTTAAATTTCAAACAACCCAAAAATATTAATTATTTAATCCAACTGATAATTATCTGGTAACCACTTATGGATATAATAATTATCCTTTAATTAATCAATTAATTAAATCATTAACCATATCCATATGGATAATTACAATCATATAAATCATCATTATCTAATTCATAATTATCTCCTAAAATTTAGGTTTTTATTGAATTATGTTATATTACCAAAAATCATATTATGGCATAATTAATAAAACTTAATTACCAAATATTAACCTAGTAAATCAAGTTAGGCAATAAAATCCAAGATAAGCATCAGACGCACCAACTCGCCGAGTTGGAGGACCAAACTCAACGAGTTCATTGAACAGAATGTCGATTATGTTCCCTTCTCCTTTCAACAAGTTCACAATGCATCTATTCAACAGAAAACTAATCCTAGGCTCTGATACCACTGATGGGTTTTAAGCAAAGCATACATTTCAATGTGTGCATGCAACCCTAATTGAAGATCTATGTTTTCTCTAATTGAATATACAATAATGAAAAACAAAGTATAAACCCTAGAACCTTAGTGTATAATCAAAATTCGCATAGTAAAGGGTTATGAAACATACCTTTAAGATTGTTGTTGTAAACAATCTTGATTCCTTGCTTGAAAGACCTTTGGTAGCAAGCGCCACAAGTTTCGCGCCTCTAATGGCTCACAAAGAAACTCAAGCAACCAAGGAATACTTTAGAGATAGAGAAGAGAAGAAGAATTTTGGCTATAAGCCCTTTTGAGGAGTTCATAGACGAAATCTAACTCTAAGGAGGGTTTATATAGGTGTTCGGAAAGTATTGGATAAGGCAGGTGCATCTAAGATAACCCTAATCTCTTAACTTCCTTCCTAAGGCATCCAAGGCACCCTTAGAGCCCAAGGAAACCCTAGGAGCATCTAGATTTCGTTCCCCATCCTATAGGGAGGTTCTAGAATTGCCCAATGTTCAACTATTAAACATTGTCACCTTTAGTCCCTGTAGTTTCATTTAATTCCTTTAATCCCAAAATTAATTCCAAATTAATTTCTAATTAAATATTAATTAAACAATATGATTTCTAATTAATATATTATTTCCATAATACATTAATAATCATTTATTTTGATTTCTAAGTAATTTATAAACCAAGTAATAAATTAATAAATCATTCTTCTCTCATTAACAGTTATCCTATTCAATTGACAAGTTTGAAGGCAACCCAAAAGGACTGTGCTACTATCAATTCAAGTATATACCAATTATAGTTATGGGCTTAGACACCTAGTCCAACAGATGACACAACAAATGTTGCACCTGGCCGTACTGAAGAAACTAATAACTCAAACCCTAGCCCTTGGGACTCCAACTATCCCATGTCGTCCATCCGGTAATTGCCAAGCTAAAGGTGTTGATCTGAATTCATCGCATCCATTCTCAGAGGACAATCAACCTTAACATGGCATGCCTAAATAAAAATAAAACACACAATTAAATCCCTATAACTATAGTAATGGTTGTAGTGACCCTCCTGACCGCCCCTTGAACATCCAGAAACTGGGGCACAACAAATACCCCAATGAGCCAAACAACACTTGCCGCAAAACCTATGAGTCTCTCGATCTCCAAACTGAATACCAATCACCCTAGCCTTCTAGATTACTACTGGTAAAGCGTGAGTTTAATCCTTCTTCCTTTTCCATTTTTGGATCTCCAACTTCAGCTCTCTGTCCTTGGTTGCCTCCACTTAACTGAAAAGATTCTTATGACTAGAGATGTTCATATACTCCCGGATCTCGATCCTCAACATATCATGTAGCGAATCATCCTGATCTCCTCTGTCATCATATATTGTGGGAAAAAGCAGTATTCTTTCTCGGAACTTAGAGATGATATCCACCACTAACTCTATAGTATGCTTAAGAGCCAAATAATCCTGAGCCAACCGTTGAATCTCAATCATCGACACAAACTCTCTATTGAACTTGGTAATAAAATCATCCCATGTCATAGATTGATTACACATGGCACAAGACCCTTAAAAACCTTGTGTCATCCATCCCTAGCTCTATCGTGTATCAGACATGTTGCAAACCTGCCATTGGCCTCTGCCAGACAAAAGCTTACGAGATAGTCACTATCTACATCGGCAGTCCAACACATAATGTACGACAAGCTCCCTTCTTCCTTTAAAACAAGGAGCTCCTCATGCATGAAACTCATTGAAGGTAACCTCACGGATCCATGGACGCTTGGTCTCCAACTCGGTCCGTAGAACCCTTAGGCGTTCATCCCATACTAAAATCAACACATCCCTTACTGCACCGAACATACCAGTCAAATCCTCTCTCATGAACCTCAAGACCTCTACAACGATGATGTCTCAGACTCCCCTCTCACTCAAAACTGAATCTCCAATACGAAAGGTCGTCATCTTGAATCTAAAAGATAATGAGAACACATCAAAATCGATGCACAATGCTAACCTATACTATGCATACCCACCCACAAGTTCATTGGTATCCATGTAACACTTGCTTGACCCAAGTATGGATCCTATGCTTCTAGTAGAATTGACCCAATACTACCTTACACACCTATCCATACTCATTCCAAGGACTGTTCCAAGACTACCAAGACACTTCACATTACTCCACTAAAATCTTGACACGTACACATACGACTAGAAATATACATAATACTACACTTCATGGATTCTCTATAAGGTATACGAGGTATTTATACAAATCTGGCAATTCTAGCTTACAGATAATGAACAAATCCTTAGCCTACCATATAGCATTCATAGCATTCGATAGCATAAACAAAACCATGGTATATTGGGAATCACAGAATATACACATCACATCCTTTTTTTTATAACCTGAAGCTAAGTCAGGAAACCATGTTCACGATCTCAAGCCAACAATCAAACAAGAACATGGAAAAAAACTGAGCTCGTGTTTTTTATTCAGCTGTTTTCTTAAGTTTCTTTGAGTAAAATATCCTCTTTCGAAAAAAATTTGTTTTGAAAGTCTCCTAGCCCTCAATTTGAGTTCAGACACACCGTAAGGTGCCCAAATCCCTCAAACTGAGGCTCTAATACCAATTTTTAACGTCCCAAAAATTACAAATATATTTTTCATTTGAAAACAAATTAATAGATTAAAACCTTTAACTTAAAAATAATATGTGACATTCATTTATTTGAAACCATAATGTTATCATAGTTGAATCAGCATTCAATCGAAATCATTATCTTCGATGTGCTTCGATAGGTGTGTACAGTCCTGTCGAGCTCTTCTCACGAACAACCTACAAAATATTTTATCTACAATTGTAAGTGATGGTGTGCCTAGGGCAGCACAGCAGAGCCGCGTCCAAGCCCTAGAGTCGGGCACACCAGCCAGGCTCAGCGCCCGCTGGTGCCCCCAGGAGCGAAACGCCCAGGCGGAAGGCTCGCGCCCGCCAAGTGACGCTCCTTGCTCCAAGACAAAAGGTACGGTCAGGAGACAAACAGTAGGATCAAAGCATTACCGTCGGAGCCAATGAGAGCGCTCTAGCGGTTGAGGGCGCATGGCCCTCCAATCAACGCCTCTGATCCTGTCTCCCCAAAAGCGATCATGTCTGGTACGGACCAGGCAGGAGCGCTAGGTATAAAAGGATGCATTCTCAGACCAACGAGGTAAGTTCTCTGGCCCTTCTAGAGAACGCATACACAAACCCTAAATCATCCCCTAACTTGACCGTCAGAGCGTTCTTCCGGGAGCCCCTCCCGGAAAGTGGCTGACGGCCCTTGTTCTCTGTGATCTTGCAGTGATAACCAGGCAACCAAGAAGAGTTCATCCGTGAAGAAGAAGCAAGGTCTTATCAGGGACAAGGTTCCATCATTTGGAGCCATCCTTGGTTTGTGTGAATTTTGCGAATTTTGCGAATACTATATCTCCATATTTGACTTTTACTCTAGGTATAGTTAAATATCTTGGAAAATATAAATTTAGTCGAACTCATTAATAAATTATTTCCTTTTAAGCTAAGTATGAGTGGTCACACTTAAGCCATAAGACTTTTGATTATTCTAGAAATGGGATTTTTGGTTTGGATTTATTATTTGGATATTGGAACATTGTAACAACAACTATTACATAATGTTTTGATATACTAGGATATGATCATTACATTAATACTTGTTGTGTTCTATTTTAACATGTTTAATCCATGAATAATATTTATTATTCTAAAGGTCTCGAAGTCACAAAGATTTCTATGTGATCCTTGAACGGCAGAAATCAACATAGTTTTTCAATTAATTCATTCATCCAATCATATTTTACTTTAACTTTAAAAGGTGTGCATTCTTATTTTGTAGTAGACTGTGTCATTATGTTTTTGCTTGGACCTCATTCCAACTAAATTTACTCTTCATTCCAAAATGAAGTCATAATCCAATTATAATTCATAATTATCTATATTTATTTAGAAATCAAAATCCAATGTAGCTCTTTACATTAAGATTTTATTTTAAACTAGTTTTCTCATATACATTCTTTTAGCTCTTCTGAAGTACTCTTAGAATGTTCTCACAATCATCTAGTGACTTAACCATGTATTCAATTTTATATTTCATTATATGACATAAATGATGGATTCATTTTCCAAGAAAATAGAATATAAATTATTTCATCTAGCTCAACATATGTGCTAGATCCTTTGAGACAAACTCAAAAGGTGTCATGTAACAATGCAAAGAGTCATCCGAAGGAATCCTGTGTCTTGACCTCTTTCAAGATATAGTCATTTCATGCAAAAAAGAATTTTAAAACCTTTAACATTCATCTTTATCTATCTCTTATATATTTTACATTCCAAGAATGTATCTTGTCATTCCTAAGTCTTTCATTTTATAAATACTTTTCGAGTCAAGGTGAAAACCACCTTGCATAGGCGGAATGTCATTTCAAATGATTAAGTATGTCTCTTTCATACAAGATTAGGAATATCACTATCCTCCAACTAGTTCATAGTAAACACACACACACGTTCCTTTTCATCATTATATATATATATATATATATATATATATATATATATATATATATATATATATATATATATATATATATATACTTATAAAGGAAGCATTTTTCCTTTCACCACATTCATTTGAAACTCCCATGACTTTTCAATTTCTTTCTAATAATTATTATAAGTTGGTTAATAAGGTTAAATAAATATGAACCTAAAGTGTAATCATATATAAACTAAATCTCAATATTAAAAGAATATATTTTCTTATACTTATAAAGTTATATTTTTAACTTTTAACATATTATACATATTTTATTAGGTCTAATATATTGTTGTTTGAAAATTTTGTATAAAATACTTAAATTGTTAATTTAAATATAACCTTACAGGATCAACTTAAATATAATTTTTAATTAAACTTACACAACCGAAAAAAATGCTTTGTAAATAGTTAAAAATGATAAATTGTAGTGACTTTTTGATAATGATTATAAGTTAGATAATAAGGTTAAATAAGTATCAAACCTAAAGTGTAATCATAAATAAACTAAATTTCAATATTAAAATAATATTTTTACTTCTACTTATATACTTATGTCTTTAACTTTTAACATATTATACTTAATTTATTAGATTTAATATGTTGTTGTATGTAAACCATTATCAGTTTAAAGTTGCAACTTTTGAAATGTTTGGACAAAATACTTGAAGTTTTAATTTAAATATAACATTACAGGGTCAACTTCGATATAAATTTCAGTTCCACTTAAAAAACCCAAATAATATTTTATAATATCAATTTAACTAAAATATTTCCTAAGGATATTTTTATAATCGTTAAAAGTTTTCAAATAAGCAGCATAAAATAACTTATAATAACAATAGTTAAAAATAACTCTATATAAATGATTATATTGTTACCTTTAAAATAAAATAAAAATTGTTTGATGTTTTAAATAATTACAATAACAGAAATTAAAAAGTTAAACAAATAAATTTAAAAAAATTAATTAACAATAACAAAAACTATAAATAACATTAAACCATATATTATATTTAATTTTATTCATGAGTAACCCACGGGTAGATGTCATTCAAAAGATTAAGATTATGTAATTTTAATAGATTTATATATTATCATATAATTCAAAATAATCAGTTTATTATATCAACGTAACATACGAATTATTATATCAAATTTGACAACATTATTGTTTTATTTAAAAAAACATATATTTGTAAAAATGCCAGCTATATAGTTGCTTCTGCGCAACGCGCGGGCATTCGCCTAGTTTTGATATAAAAGCATACCTTGTATCTTTATATTAAAATGACTATTCTAACCTTGAGATGTCTGTTTCGTATCCACAAGTGGATCTTAAGCCTTACACATTTGGTTAGGATAACATGGATTAAGAAAACTTCCATGCTAAGCTATATAGATATCTTCTAGTAGATGTCTATTAAGAAAAGCGGTCTTTCTTGAAATCTATTTGTTATATCTCATATAAAGTTATAGTAAATAATATCCTTGTTGATCTAATCATAGCTACTTATGAAAAGGTTTGATCATAGTCAATGTCATGAGTATGATAAAGACCATAGTCAATGACATGAGTATGAGAAAATCCTTATATAACAAGTATTACTCAATGTGTATATATATCCATGTATATATTCTTTCTAGAAGAATATTTTACTCCTTCTAGCCTTGCTATAGAGAGGAAGATTAATCAAGCCCATACTTGATTATTAAACATGGATTGCATATCATTGTTCATGAATCTATGTCATTTGTCAGATTCAAGATCTGCTATAACATTTTGATAATTGATGGTTTAACTAGAAACCATCAAGAACTCATCAATGAGAGATTTCACATTTCTCAATGATTTCTACCATTATTGTGAACAATTTGTGTTTATGAATAACTACTACTCATGTTCAACAATTTCTTGTTAAAGCTAGTGCAAACAATTGTCACATACGGATATGGTTCTTGACCTGCTTCAAGTTCCACGTGTCTCCCACTTGCTTTGTTATTAGAAGTTTGCTTTCTGCTAACTCAGCTTTCATAAGAATAAATGAACTTATTCTTGGTGGGTTTATATATAATAATCTAAATGCCCTTTTAGAATATTCTACAATTATGTAATTAGTTGGTGTTTGTATTCTTAAAAAACATATAATAATAAAATTTAAATTAAAAGTTGAAACTTTTGTAAAAAAATGTGACCAAATTCGTAAAAATGATTAAGAGTTGAGGCAAATTTTAAAAGCAAATAGTCAGATGGCATGGGAGTTAGGACATTTTTGTGAAAAATATTTGGACCAATTAGGCTGGAGGAAGTAATGTCAAGTTTGTCACGGTCCACATAAACGCCACCTAAAATTTGTCACACTGCTTCAAATATTTGTCAATTACATGACGTGGGTAGCCACACTTGTCATATTATTTTTTTTTTAAATTAATTAATTTAAAAAATAAACATTTCAAAGATATTATTTTTTTTAAACTAAAATTTTATTAAACTAGAAAATAAAATAACAACACTAGAAATTAAAAACATCACCGGACCACTACAAATTTAAAAACATCACACTTGAAATTAAAAACACCACACTTGAAATTAAATTAAAACACAAGATCACTAGAAATTTAAACACACAACCCACTAAAAATTAGAAGACAATGACTTTAAATTTGGCGTCATTTCAGGCACTACCGCACAAATTGTCAAAACTCAACAAGTAGGAAATGTTTGTTAGCTTCAACACGATTAGCCTCAAAAACATTCTCTAGCAAATTATTTTCATTTTTGACTTCATGCATCACACTACAAAACACATTGTTAAAATGAGTTGCAAGTGTGCATGTCTCCATTTGGAGAAGAGTTGATCTGTGCTTCGAGGAATATGGGTTTGGCGATTGTATGTTTCGGCGACTCTCCCCAAAAAACTACGTGCATCAACGTTAATGTTGATTGAGTCTTCTGTTACATCAACCCATGAACAAGCCAGTAACGTCTCTTCTTCAGGAACCAAACATGAGTCACACGAACCATTAGCGATGAGCATTTGAAGAAGATGAAAAATAAGAAAGGTAGGATAATTAAATTAAGAAGATTTGAATATGATGAAGAATGAATAAGGATGACAATATTTATAGTTAATGATAGAATATTTAAAATTTAAAATTTTGAAGAACAAAAAAACGGTTATATTTTTAAAATGGAGGTATTTTTTGAAAATGAAAATTGATTAAATGGTAAAAAAAATGCAAAAGCTTTTTCTCTCGTCAGTAGAAATCCACCTAATAGGGTCGCCGAGGATCTTGCTCGTTGTTCGTCGAGGGATGTCGAACCCACTCTGTCCAGCCTTAGTAAAAAAATATTTAAACTTGGGCCGAAACTTGAACAATGAAAGGTGACTGAATTTACGGGTATAGGATGCAGCCATGCAGGGCAGTGAGGCTAACCCAGATTTGGGTTTATGACTTGCATACAAAAAATAAGGAGAGAGATTGAAACCTTAACCTCTTGATATTCGTCTACAAAACAAGCGGCTTACCATTGGGGTGAATGCTTTTTGTTTTTAAGTACGCCAATAAAGTTATAAAACTATATAAAGCTATTAAACAAACAATAAAGTTACTTTTAAAAAATACTTAAAACAAAGTTTAAAAGAATTGAAAAATCTTGTACAAAAGATCATTTAGTATATTTTTTATTTTTAAGTTCCAAAACACGATGAAATTTTTTGAAATTAAATTGAATTTTTGATATTTTTCATGTCAATAGTGAAATTGTAACATTTCAAAATTTTCATTTTTAATTCATTTCAGAACATTTATTAATCATGTCAAAACAATAAAAAATATATCATAATGAAATAATATCATAGTACAAAAAATCTCAAAATCACGCAATGCAGAAAACATGGGCGGGTCAAATGGTCAATGGTCACTCACGTCGTGACCACTATGGCTCACGTCGTGAGAGCTCCTCCCAAAATGCAAGAACTCAATAATTCAAGTATCTTAAGGATTCAGATGCTATAGAAATATTTTAGGGTGTTTTGATAAAAATTCATCAACAATATATTATCATTCACGTTTACTTCTGGATTCAAGTGAAAACCTTCATTCTCCATTGTTAATCATCATTCAAGTATCAATCGATCCATACGCTTTGGAATTGTTCTGTAGATTCTCGTAATCATTTTTGAATCTATGTGGTTTAGCTTAGTTTTGGCTCGATTAGAAGTTATTGAAACAGTTAAATAGTAACTTTTACTGTTTTTAGCTTCGTATTGCTTAATTGTAAGTTAATGTAAATAGTTAACCCATAGTTTGTTCTTTTTAAGTTAATGAAATCAAGTTACGGTGGTGGTATAATTAATAACCATAATAATTTATTTTTCAAATTAATTAATATATAATATTTCTAGGATTTATATTTAAACATAGATGGTTAAATATGTAGCTCATCGCGTTCACATTCTTTTATATTTTTTTATTTGAACCCCCCCCCCCCCCCCCCCCCACACACACACACACACATATATATATATATATATATATATATATATATATATATATATATATATATATATATATATATATATATATATATATATATATATATATTACAGAGCTATCAAAGTCTGCTATATTTGACAATAGACGAGTAGGGATGTTACAACAATCAAAAGTCTGTAAGAAAACTTCTTTAATAAAGGGGGATGTTGCTACAAGATGCAGTCTCTTCCTATACATTGCTCATGGAACAAGACATGAAGTATATACTTATACCCTTGCGTTTAAGAGAGGAAAAGGTGGGGATACTAATGAAGCGAGATCTCCAAATATACACAAGTGTCCTTAAAAGAACAACTTTAATTCAGATCAAAAGGGGTATTCGATGGAATAGTTAGCCTTGAATCAATCGAACATCATATGGAATCGACGTAGTAGATGCATCCTAAAGAGTGATTAAATTTCTAGCAGTCGGCATTAGGAGAAGGGGTGGAAACACTAACCGCTACATGTAGGGGGTGAGCTTTGATAGTTCGGTATCAGAGTTTGGTAATTTCTTTCAACTGCCAACAAAACCGCCAACTACGACTCTATCTGCAATACGAGCCGACTTGCATTTTTCAAATGTGAACAGACGAGTGAATTGATAATCATTCATTTAAGAAGAGTCTCCACGCCCAAACCAACATTATAGGAATATATTAACTCTCAAGATCAATTTACATCCCTTTTAGCTTTAACAATGTTGTTCCAAGTGTCCTCTTATGTTTTCTTTGCCAAGGCTTCACCGGTTTACGAGCAAGGGGATGAATGCCACAACTAAACCGACTCCATAAAGCTTCTTTATTTTTCATATGTCCTGAATTTCATTTAATGAGCAGTGACCGATTAAGAGCGCTCAACGACCCAACATTGAGACCCCCTTTTTCTATAGGTGCAAGTACTTTGTAGCCATATACTCACGTATTTTTAGCTATGTATCTATTTTTATATATTTAATGTTACGCCGATCAAAATCCTACTATATGTGAAGGTGGGTCCTAGAAGCCACCTATTTAAAAATTTATATATATATATATATATATATATATATATATATATATATATATATATATATATATATATATATATATATATATATATATATATGGGAAAAGTGAATATACCTAACAATCTTATATAAGCTTAGGTACCTAACCACATCATACTACGTAATTTTGTATCATATTTGCATTGTAATCACCCAAAGTTCTTAAAATTCAACCTCATAACTTGATTGCTTCCAAAATCTTTTGACTTTCACCGTTATCTTCCTTCAAATGACGTCTTTCTATCGGAGACCCCCTGGTGGGCTTCATATACTACCGTTACAAATCAAATGGTGTAGGAGGAATATAATAGTGAATATCTGGAACTCTTGGAAGTAAATCAAGTTAAAGGTTGAAGTTTAAGAACCTTAGACGATTACAATGGAAATATAATGCAAAACAATGTATATATATATATATATATATATATATATATATGGAAAAGTGAATATATACCATTAAGAGTATATCAACTTAGGTACCCAAACACACTATACTATGTCGTTTTGTATCATATAATACATTCTAATAGTCCAATGCTCTTATAATTTAACTTCTAATTTGATTTAACTCCAAGATTTTTATAAATTACACATTTATCTTCGTCTTACATAATTTTCATTTTCAATCACAATATATATAACTTAATAGGTGTTCGACAAAAAATGTGATGTAAGAAAAAGATAATAGTAAAATTTCTAATATTTTGAAAGTAAATCAAGTTAGGGTTAAAGTTTAAAAATATTATAATGAATATATCAAACAAAACAACATATTATGGTGTGTTTTGGATACCTAAGTTAATCTATTCTTAAAAGGAACTACCTTATATATAATCTAGGAACTTAAATGTACCAAACTCCATATTTTTATTACAATCCATTTAAAATAGTATGTCCAATGCATTTGTTCATTTAAAATGTAATAGCCCAATCCAGTAAAATTATTAAAAAAGTAAAAAAAAAAAAAAAAAAAAAAAAAAAAAAAAAAAAAAAAAAAAAAATCAGAATAAAAGGTGTATGTTTAAATATTTTAAGTTATAAGATCCGATTGCATTAGTATCTTTTACTTTCATTTATTTTCAAGTTTAGGATTACATAAATAACCATATGGTTTTTTTTTCTAAATTCATCATTTAAAAGCCGAATTTTTCATCAACCGACTAAATTTTCAATACCCTAAAGGTGTGTGCGTATTATATTTATATCATTTTTTTTTGTAACCTATCGACCTTCAATTTCGGTCTTAATTATGCCAAAAAATTTGTGCATATTTTCTTTCTTTATAATTACTTGTACAAATATTTATATTTCAATTATTTGATGTGTAGATATATAAATAAAATGAAGACACATTGTCAAACGAAACTCTAATAATAATAAGCGAATGTATATGGTTTTTGATTCTAGATTCGTCGTTTAAAACCCGGATTTTTCATCAAATGACTAAATTCAATACCTTAAAAGTGTATAGATATTTTATTTATATCATTTTTTTTGTTGTAACCTATCCACTTTCAATTTCGGTCTTAATTATACCAAAATTTTTGTGCATATTTTCTTTCTTTATAATTAATTGTACAAATATTTATATTTCAATTATTTGGTCTGTAGATATATAAATAAAATGAAAACACGTTGTCGAACGAAGCTCAAATAATAATAATTGTTCCAAAGAATCTTGTTACAACTTGTAAATACCCTTGAACCATATGAACCTACTTGGTCGGACAACATTCAATACATAAAATACAAGTGTTTAATACATGAAGTATCATAAAATACAAGTCTTTAATGCATATAGTATCATAAATTTAATTTTAGTAAATGAGAATGTGAATGGTCCATATCCATGTGAAACCCTCCACGAGGGAACTTTGAGGTACATTTGGTGCCTGCTTGTTAGTCTAACAAATGTTGTACCTAAAGCTGGAACACTTGTACCTTCAGCTCTTTGACATATGCAAAATGGGGCTTGTACTTTTCTCTTTCAATCTTGAAAGAATATGCTATCATGTGCAATCCACATGCATATGTCATAAAGATAAATAATGTAAATATTACAGAATTTGATTTAACAGACTATAGATGATGAAACATTTGTTATGAATGGGGTGTTTTTAGGTTAACGTGAGTAATTTTCAGCCACTTGGAAAAAACTTACAAACAACAGTCAATTATTTCTGAACTATGTCTACGTTGTAAGGGTAGGACAACATCATCCTTGCATATCATGCATAAAAATTAACTACTAGTTTAACCACTTTGGTAACAAATCAAAATATGTATCTTTTAGTATGAATCATAACATATCAGTTGGGTTAATCCCCAAAAATATTTAAGTTTTGTAAAACTTTATAGATAATTAATATGTTGCTTGTAACCACAATAATTAATATATGTTAATTTCTAATATATATATATATATATATATATATATATATATATATATATATATATATATATATATATATATATATATATATATATATATATATATATATATATATATATATATATATATATATATATATATATAGGTTCATTTGACCATATACTAATTTTGTGAGACCGTAAAACGCAATCTAAAAATACTTTTAAAATGCAAAATAATAGGAAAAATCCGAAAATTCTTTTTTTAATTATTATTTTCGTCACTTCTTTTACCTTAAAAAAAATTACCGTTTTTTTTAAATACATGAAATATTCTAATAGAATATTACACTGTAAATATTCTAATGTGATTTTAAAAATGTTTTTTTTTATCTACAAAATGAGTGGTTAGGGTATATAAGATAGGTACCCAAAAAATTAAAACTATGTCGTTTAAGGAGTATGAATTATCTCGGTACAACGGTTCCTGATTAATCCCAGGAACATGTTTTTCGTTTTATTTCTCAGGTTCAAGGAGGGACATTTCGTGATCATCTCCCGTCAACGACCATGGTTCCATTGAATGGGCTCACCATCCACTTTATTTTACGACCATGGCTTGTCCGTAAAGATATTTACTTTGTACCATTTGTCGCTCTTGGGTTGTGAAATGCTTAATCAAAGGGAAAAGTGGTATCAAAGCTTTATCTCTCGAAGACCTAAAGATGAATGGATTCAATAAAGACACTCAATGGTATACGTTTGATCAATTGACTTCTAAAGTGGCTGGTATCGTGCCTTCTGGTACTAAACCTAGAGAATTCAATAAAACATTATGGCTCGATTCAGTAGGTGTAATTTGGGTGAAGTTGGTGTTTTGATATAGGGGAATTGTGAATGTTTAACTTGCACCCACCATGTGTTTGACATAATGCCAACAAGAAGAACAAGGCATGCATTTTTATTTCTGTTTTTTGTTTGTATCTCTTTCAATGTTCATCAGAAGTCCTTTCCTCCTTTTGTTGTTGTTATCGTTAAAAAAAGGCAAACAATATTGGAATACATGGATCAAGAACTCAAAATTTGCATAGAAAAAACATGTTGATTCTTCATTTGGTTCATATGATTCTTTTGTACATTGTAATTCTATTTGTAATTGGATGCATTTTGTAATCTTATTAATCAAATTCATTTATGCCAACTCTTTTTTGTTATTTCATTTTATAGTAGCCAACATTATTTATCAAATTCATTTATGACATTTTAAGATATAGTCCCATAAACAACATATTCAATAAGCTAAAAAGCACAAACTCTTATGAAAAATAAATCAACAATCAAATGGCATAAATCAACAAAACTATGTTTCTGTTTCTCACATTAACCCAACAAACATATATTTGAAATCAAAGAGTAAAAAGACATACAAAGATTATCAAGGCATCCAAATAATACAAACTCCTTCATTGCACCAACAACTATTATTGTTTATAAATTTATAATAATAAAAAACAAAGACAATCTTTGAAAAAGTTTTCCCCATAAGCTTGTTAATTAAGAAGTCTTTATGAAGAAAACTCAACTTGAAAATGTCTCATTACAGGTGATAAGATTTTTCAAAGTTTTCTCATTTTTTAAAAAGCTCCTTATTGTGAATGATTTGATGGTGATGGTGAGCATGTGTTGCTTTCACATTATCTACATTCATCCAAGTTTTCTGACATTGGTGAATACTGCAATGACAATCCATCCCTGAAATAAAAAAAAAAAAAAAAAAAAAAAAAACTAACAAATTTTATCAAATTCGACTTTCTTTCTTTCTTGATGATAAAAAATAGAGTAAGAGTTTGTTTACCTTAGTTAAAACATGATGTCAGATCTTGCTGGAGAATCCATAAGGTTTTCCGAAAGGGAGTCTCATACTGATAGCCCATTTAAGCTGGAAGAGATTATCTACACAATATGTCCCACAATATCTTAGTTACATTTCATTATTTTCCTCATCAAATAGATGATATGATGAAAGAAAATTTTAATTTTTTTGTCACCTAAATAAGAAAAGGATCATCAATTATATATATATATATATATATATATATATATATATATATATATATATATATATAGAGAGAGAGAGAGAGAGAGAGAAAGAAAGAAAGAGAGAGAGAGAATAATAACTGTATCATCTCTTATAGTTGAGATGTTATTTAACATATCTAATAGCCAAATAGTTAACAACCTTGGCTTTAGTTCAACTTCAATAGCAAAGAAACAATCATTTTCATTTATTAAATAATTAAACTCACCCAATTCGGATAAGTAGTTGGAGGTGGGGGATGTAATTGATATAGCCATGAGAATCCAAGTATAACATCGATCATCTTTCCCAAGATGCCTAGAAGGTTCATTCATCAAATTCATCTACTTTACCTCCAAATTCTAATAAGTTTCTTCATATATACTAGAAAAGATGGAAAATCTAGTCATACATTATTCATCTTTGACATCCCTAAATTTACGGTCATTTTAAAAGTTTTATTTATGATTATTTTAAAATAGAGTATTTCTTTTGTTGCGGAATTGGTCCCAAAAATATTATTTCAGTGTGAGATAATATTAACATTAAACATTTCTGAAGAAACATTCAATATTGATATTCTTTCAAAACTTGGGATGTCATAACTAATATAAAACATAAGCATAAACAAAACTTACATTAATTTACACTAATGATCTACATCTTCTTTAATCTCTTAGTGTAATGTATCTTCACATCGATACCTGTGATACAAATTAACTGTGTGGGTAAGGTTGGGAAACCTGGTGAGATACATAGGGTTTTCAACCCACAATATTATAATCTTTAATTATATATTCTTCAACATTTAAATAACCCCATTACCCATTCCCGTTATCCTCACTTTCAAATCCTAGTATGGTAATCTCGAGAGATCTTTCCTAAAGGATCTTTGTCGGCAGTGTGATAAAATTTTGGGTAAGCACGGTAGTACAAAAGTACTTGGATATGTACGGTAGTACAATAGTACTTGGATAAGCACGACAGTACAAAAATACTTGGATAGGCACGACAGTACAATAGTACTTGGATAAGCACGGCAGTACAAAAGTACTTGGATAGACATGATAGTACAATAGTACTTGGATAGGCACGATAGGTCACGACTTACTAATTTCCACAACTCTCACTTAACCTATCACAACCACTAACTTACACGGCCCTAGCACAACCTCTTATTTATTATTACGCACATCCCCTTACTACCTAATTATATTATTAAGTATCAGATTAGATCAACTAACAATCATATCATATTGTAAAAATATATTTAAACACAACAAAAATAGCACACATAGCATTTAAGAAATGAGAATACTTGTATCTATGTGTAAGGTTGAAAGTAACTATGCACTCACTTGATAAAGTGGATGACTGACAATTTAGGTAGAGCTTCGCTTTGTACTTTAAAAAGACATAGACGCATAGAGCACTAAGCCTTAGTTTAGTTTCATAATCATAGTGACCATAATAATTATAGTCTAGATTCCTCACTAATCTTAATGTCTACATCAAGATCTGTCAAGTAAGGATCAACCAAGTAGGACAGGAGGCAAAATCATTTCAGCTTAACAACTTTTCTGGGATCCAATAACCAAGCTAACGTGACTATTCTAGGTACCTCTCCCGTAAGTAGATCGATCAGTATAATGACATGGATTTACTGATAAGTCTTATTTATAAGTTCATAATAGTGACTTATGACTATAAATATAAGTTACACTGAAAAGACTAAAGTGTAGCTTAACTTACAGAGGTTCTTCCTGGAAAAAGTTAGGACATTGAATTGAAAGAGCTTCTACTCGCTAGCTACTACTACTTCAGGAGTCGCATGGATTTTCTGAAGACTAAAATTAAGGGAAAATTGCTAAAATCGAAAGAAAATTGAGAGAGAAGATCTTGGGAGGTGTGGGAAGGGAATGAGGCTTGGCCTCCTATTTATAGTTGTTTTTAGGGTGAACGACGTGAAAAGGGGTGCACGTTGTTCCTTTTAAGGCTACGTCTCCCCAGCCACTTTGTGCCATGTGTCGGCCTATCCGTGGTCCGGGTTTTCACCTTCTAGAAGCGCGCTTTGCGCACTCTGCGAGGCACAAATCGCAGATTTTGTAAATTCCATAAATTCTTCAAACGAACTTTGTCTTCGATGTTCTTTATATCCCTAGAAAGCTCTCGACGAGATTTACAACTTTCTTCTAGACTCCATCAGCTAATTCTTACTTTATTTTTCATCCCTATTTTTATAAGATTAAATGATTTTACCAAAATCATAACTTTCTCGTACGGACTCCATTTTTGGCATTCTTTTTCTCAAAACTCCCATCTTACGGAGTACTATGATTGTCCTTTTGGTGAATTTAGCTAAAAGTCAACCATTCTCTTTGTATCTTTTAACGTCACACATTCCTTGTGTGAGAATGACTTTTATATCTTATAAAAATCATATCCTATTCATACGGAATCGGATTTCTACGAAATTTATATTTTCGATATTGGGATGATGTGTACTTTATATATATATATATATATATATATATATATATATATATATATATATATATATATATATATATATATATATATCTGTGTGTGTATGTTGGCGCACTTACTTTTACGATTTACAGACGATTTGGTTGTTTTTTTCATATTTTTCTTAATACATAACTTATATTATATCTTAAATACCTAGCTTAATTTTGTAGGAGTTACAGTCATCTCCCCCTTAGGATGATTACGTCTTGGAATCATCAACAAAATAGGGCTTGTATAAGGCTCTGCATGTTACCTTAAATGTCTATCTTGATCTTGCCAAGATCCTGAAATTCTATACACCTTGAAGCGTATTTATGTAAGTCAATTTAGTCATAATTCATCACAACCGAGTCGAGGTACATACATACTCCTTACCGTCATTTATTTTCTTTGTTTATTTTTATTCTAAGAACACTATTGACTTAGGCATCAGAGGGTTATCCAAGATAACTCCCACCCTAATTTAACATTTGCAACATGCAAAAACTCAAGGATCCTAGCCACTGTTAATAGATACTGATTATTTCTCCTCCGATTAAGGGTACTTAATCCCCTATAAGGTTTAAAGAGTTAATAACTTATTTCATCCGTGAATGGCTTTCCATACCACGCTTGGACGCACGATATCTTACTATGGGATGTGAGTAAGTGGATCATTTCACGCTTTAGTGACTTGGAAACCCTCTTATTTTTTAACATATGTGAAGATCCTAAGGTTTAAAGAGTTAATGACTTTTTTTCTCATGATTTTAGGTTTCTACACCTCGCTTGGACGCACAATATCTAACTATGGGATGTAAATAAGGGGATCATTTCACGCTTTAGTGATTTGGAAACCCTCTTATTTTTGAACGTATGTTAAGATCCTAAAGTTTAATATACGGTTTATAACATTATCATGTTATCTTATGATTTGGGATCTTCCCCAACATAATCTAAGTTTAGATCTCCCCCAATAAATTCTAAGTTGGGATCTCCCCCAGTAGATTCTAAATTGGGATCTTCCCCAGTTAATTCTAAGTTAGGATCTTCCCCAGTTAATTCTAAGTTGGTATATTCCCAATAAAACACTAAGTTGGGATCTTTCCCAGTAGACACCAAGTTGGGATCTATCCTAATGGACTCTTAGGATGAAGTTTTCTTGAGAAGATAGAAGGATTCTCCTCAGTTCAAGCCTCAAGATTGAAAAACACTCCTCCAAGTTGAAATTCCTAAAGAAAAATTCAAAGAGATCACTAAAAGTCTAATCGAAATCTAAGGAATGGAATAAGAAAGCTCTCACCAGGTTCTATCTATCCTTATCTTGTATGATTACTACACCCAAAGTTATCTTATAAACAAGAAAAATATATCATTTTCTTCTAAATATTTGCCTACTCATTAACTAAAATGTATCTCTTTCAAACCCTAGGATCGTAACTATTTCAAGATCCCAATCAAATAACTATTAGTTTTAGATCTTTAAGATCCTATTTTTTTTTCGTAAACCCTAAACTCTTTAGGGTCCTAATCATCTAAAAACCCTTAGAAAAATATATTTTGATCCTATTTCTACAACCAAATCAACCACACAAAAGAGATAGTAAAACAAGAGAATTAAAATAAAGAAGGGTTGCCCTCCAACTCGGCAAAAAGAAAAAAGAAAAAATTGTCTTACGAAACAAAATATTAAATTGTTTTTTGAAACCTATAAAACCTAATTCAAGGTTTAATCCCTTCAGTCGGGGTCTCCTATGTCTCTTTCTTCTCTTCCTCTCATCTCTTCTTTTTTTTTCTGTAGGATTCTTAATGGCATTAACGTGCCTGCCAGTCAACTTGGCAAGGGCTTCACGCCAACTAACCACATATCAAGATCCTGTGTTCTCCCATATGGCTTAGGCGACACTGCTCTTAACCTCAACAATCACATGCTCGCTCTCCAAGGCATTCTCCAAGAGGATTTCTTTTCCTTCCTAACCGCAAGCTGACTGCTAGACATGGATTCATCAAGTTTCGAGAAGGAGAAGCAAGCGTTGGAATGTATAGCCTTGGATCTTGAAAATGCAAAGAACCCTTATTAGTTTGGGATCACCAAAATGAAATAACTAAAAATAAGGATCTTTACCGGTAGACATCAAAGCAGTGGTGGAAGAACCTTCTAGGAAGCCGAAATGGTCAAACTTGAAAGATCTTTCAGCTTCAGACAAAATGAGAAAGCTTTCAAAATTCTCCTCGATATCTTCAGCAGTTGGAACAACTTCCTTGAACTGAAAAGTTGTGTCAAAACAAACAAAATAAGTAAGTGGGAATTTCGGGATCCTTATCATAATTAAATAAAATCCTATCCTTTTTAACCCATTTTATTGGCAGGAGATAGTCGTTGGAGATAGAGTTGTGTTTCATAAAGAAAAACCTTTCTTTCCAGGCACCATCCTTTTGCTTTGATTTCAAATTTAAATGTGATTTGTTGGTTTTGACTTTGAGAAGGAAATTAGAAGATCCAAAAGTTTGAGGATCATAAACATTGGCCAATTCAACTAACCCCATGTCAATTTTTTTAGACTAATTCATACGATTTATGCAAAAAAGGATCCTCCAGATCACACACATAGTTTGAAAATAAGAATTTTTTGTAACTTCGAAGAACTTAGATATGATGCTAGAAAAAGGGTATGTCAAACCCAAGGAGAAAGGATATTTAGGAAAACATACCCAAATAGAAGTGACGAAGTCAAGTTTGGCCTTAGCATCAAAAGGATTGAAAATAACATCGACAGGAATAGCATTGATTGATTTTAAGGACTCGGTGTCGTTATCATCAAAAGAGCAAGTCCCCTCGTAAGACAGGATCTTTTGATCGAGGAAATCCTTATCTTCTCTAATGAGCAACACCACATAGTTGATAATGATGTCGAAGTTGTCAGGAGCAACACCACACGAGATTTCGTAGAAGGCTATTGCATCTTTCTCCATCTTCTCTAAATCATCGTTGGTAGGTCTGTTCGTGGCTGCTTGACCTCCACCAAGTCTTTCTTGAAAACCTTCTGTTGTAATAGGAGTGAGAATAAGGACATGAGGTCTTTCTTCTATAGATCTCCACACATCTCTACCGAGCCTCTTTAGATATCTTTCCATTCTTTGGGACCAATGATGATATTTACTTGCAACAAGTATTGGGGCTCTACTAGAACCACCAGCACTGTTTGAAACATTTAGAGAATAAGCTTGTGCCATTTTCCTCTTTGTTAATTTTCTTATGAGCTTTAGTGGTATAAAAGACCTTTTAAATTAGAGTTTTGAGAACAAAAGCTTCAATTTCAAAAGGAATTAAAAGGAAACCACTTTGGCTCTGATACCAATTGTTAAGAGAAAAACTTGAACAAACGTTAGTACAAGATAATAAGTTGTGAAATTAAAGTTAATCTCAATGGATCTTGTTAGCTCAACAATAATAATAGTTAGATTGCGGAAATGTAAGGAAAATATATAGCAGCAAGTTTATATTAATAAGCAATAAACAATTAGACACGACGTTGAATTGTAACAGGGTTTTCATGCAAACACAAGTTAGTATAAGATGAACAACACAAGTGAAGAGGAACTCAGTTAAGTATCAGTTAGGATAACTGAAGATATAGAGATGAACACTCTAATATTGATAAACATTTAGTGATTGATCGATTGATAAATTGGTAATTGGTAGATTGGTAAGGATTACATGAAGTGGGAAGCTCTATTTATAAAGTCCCAAAAGTTACATCAGAAGAGTAAAATAATCTAAAAGTAAATGACTACGGTGATCATGAATGGTTCATTGGATAATACACGGAATATAAAAAATGTCAGTAGCTTAAGCTATCTTCATGCATAACTTCATTATGCGGTTCATCTTCACCTCTACGGTTCACAACGGACAAAAACAGTCTCTAGTAGTAACTTCTCTATGGTATCATCAAGTGCAAAAGTCTGTGGTTCCTTCTAGACGAAGAGGATCACTTTTTGTTTCAACAATAGGATCTTTGGGTTGAGTATTCAGACTTACTGTTAAGATTGCCATAATTATTTGGGGTGTTAGCCCTCTTTTGAATTTTTTTGTCTTCTTCTGGTCTAATGACTTCAATGCTCTACTTCTAACTTCATCCATTCTCTTGCACGGGGTCATCACAAGATCTTCATAGAATGGAGAACCCTTCTTGAGGCCCATTCTAAAAGCTTCCACGACAGTAGCAATGTTAATGTTTGGAATGTTCAATGTTCCCCTACCAAATCTGCTTACAAAGTCTCTAAGGGATTCCTTAGGATACTATACTACTTGATCAAGATCAATAGTGATCCTCTCTAATATCCTGTTGCCAGAGAACTGGTTATTGAAACGATTAACTAAGTGAGCAAAAGAAGTAATGGAGTAAGGAGGAACATTGAGATGCTATTTTAAGGCTGATCCTATAAGATTCAAACCAAAACCCTTGCATAAACAAGTTTCTTTTAAGTGCAATGGAATGGGAATGATGTCCATTCTTTCTCTATATTGTGCTATGTGTTCCTCAGGATCTATGGTTCCATCGTAAGGTTTCATGTTGGGAGTTTGGAAGCACTTCAGAACTTTAGTGTCAGCTATTGAGGGAATAATTCTCGAGATCCTATGACTGGTGGGGGATACTTACGGTATATGTTAAACGACTCCTGGCACACTTGAGATCATCTGTCTAATTGTTGATGTTCCTTAGCCATCATTGGACTTATTCTTGCATCAAGTTTCACAGAGTTAGTATTAAAAGTATTACTTTCGAAAAAGTTACCAACATCTCTGTTATTAGGGATAGGGAAACTTTTGTCATGATCCTGGATTACAAGAGTTCGGTTGGTTGTGATTACACCCCTAGACAGAGTAGAGAAGGATGTTGGGGTTGTAGTCTTTGGACGTTTCCTAAAGGATCCTACGCTATTGAAATTCAGTATCTTGGGTTGTAAGATTAAGGGTTTCGCTTCATGGGGTTTATGGATTTCTGCTCTCATTCTTCCCACCTCCTTAAGCAATGTCCTGTTGTCCTCATGTTGTTGGGTCACCTGTTGCGTCAACATATTCATCATGGATAAGAGTTCATTGTTGGATATCGGAACAAGAGGACCTTGGGGCCCCGGAGATTTTGGATTCCTATGGCTAGTGATCGGAGAGGTGCTTATTTTAGAATCATCAGTAACAAATTATGTACTCAAGATAACGAGGTATAATAATGGATCCATAATATGATCCTGGATTCCCAAAAATCATATTATGGATCCATTATTATACCTCGTTATCTTCAGTACATAATTTCGATGTCCATGACTGTTACTTGATATCTTAAGCCTACATTTTTGAATTTGTTACTGTTCATCAGTTTTACGCTCATTAATCACTTTGATCCGATAACAACACATTTGATCCCAACAATTCATTAAATCCATTTGATATAGAGTCAATGTTGTACGATTCTGAAAAAGTCATTGGTTCGTCAATCGTCATCACATTCCACGGTTGTACATTCTGATGATCGAAGTATGTTCATCTATTGTGCTTTTGTTTTAGTTTCTTCATTCCTAATAATCAATCAATGTTATTAGTGATTCTAAACTTGTGACTTGATTTGATTTAATTTGTTCAATCATAAATCGATGATGATCAAGTTATAGCTAAGAAATCAAAAATAGGCTCTTTGATTTTGATGGACTTGATCAAGAACACTTGAAGGAGATAAGAACAATGGTATGATCAATTTTTGATCTTAAATTTGATGTTAGATTCATCAATTTCATATTTATTTATCTTTGAAATCGAAAAATTCAAACTTGAAAAAAAAAGTCAAACTCAATTTTAAGTGAATAATCAATGAATTTGAGGCTAAAATTAGTTTATATAAGTTGGACATGGGTTGTGGATGTCGAAATCAAGCTTAACTTGGGGTTTTTATTTCGAGTCGGGTTGTATTTATGTTCTTGATTTCGAAGGTTACTGTCAACACTTCAATGATGTTTGACTGATTGTGGATAGAGAACGAAGGACTGGATTCGACTTATGGATTTGTGAACAAGTTGGAAAAGCTATGGATTTGAAGTTGATGTCAATGTCGAACAATTTTGGTTTGATGGACAAAGTCAAGTTCGACATATGTTTTGGGTTAATTTCTTTGGTGTCGAACAAGAAATCTTTTTGGGGTTAAAGGTCAAAAGTGATAACGAAGGCTGTTAACATTTAATTAATTAGGTAGAAGTCGAATATTCGTTATTTGAGGTAAAATTTTGAGTTTAGAAAAGGACATCAAACATGGCTTTGTAGTTGGAGATTAGTTTGATATCGAATGAGTATGGTTGAGAATCGATGGTCATTGAAATGGTATTGTGATTGGGAAGGTCTCAAAATGACTAGTTGATGTCGATGGTACCTTCGTTGTGGGTATCAACAAAGCTATAGTCAAAGGTCAATTGGATCGCATCTGAGAACAAAGGCTCGAAATGGGAGTATCGACTGGGAATGATTGATTCCGAAGGTTCGAAATGGGAATCATTGAAGGTCCCTTATTGCATCTGATCTTCGAATTACAGTGGAGAATAAACAAAACTTGTCGATTCGAATCCCAAAATTTTCAATGAAATGACATTTTTCACCCACCTTCGAAATGGGGACAAAAACTTGAAAAATGGTGTTAAAAGCTGAATTTTTCATTTCGAATCCCTACAGTTTATGCGAATTGGTAGAATTTACCCAGTTCCGACCTTGGGCTGAAAAATCTGAGAAATGAGAATATTTTCGAAACATGCCCCTGCAGTTAATGCGAATTGACACTTTAAGCCAAGTTTTGCAATTGGGGTAAAGTTTCGCATCTTAGGCTATTTTGGGCACATCGGGTCACTGCAGAATTTCGAAGTTGACAGTATTTACCCAAATTTGAGAAATTTCGTCAAGGTAGGTCCGAGAACGAATTCGAAAATTGAGATATCTTTGGATTTTCCAAATTTTTACAAAACGTTTATGCCATATGTTAAGGGGGAGTTTTGGATAGAAAAATTATGAATTGATCGCTTTCTCATTCCTTTTTGTTTTTATAATCATTTTCTTATTATAAAAAGGGGGAGATAATTAAATATGAGAACTCAAAAGTTGAATTTTTCATATTACGTAGACTTAAAGACCAAAGTGATCTTGAGCAATTGAAGTTTATGAAGTGATTTGATTTGAGATTCGGAAGTGATTAGTTCATGATGGGTTTGGACTTATTGAAGATTTTTGGGGTGTGCTTTTAGGCTCAAATTTTGGTAATCTTGTTGAGGTTTGGATACTCCTAATTTCCTTTTGATGCTCGGTTTGTATAGTTTCACACCCTAGAACCCGGATTGGAAGGTCATTGAAGAATTGAATATTTGAAGTTCATTTTTACATGTGGCATGCTTGAGGCTTGGTTTGTGAAGTTGCTCGATTTTGGAAGATTGAAGCGGGTCATTGTGACATCCCCAATTTTACGGCCAGAAAATACTGATTTCGTTTATGCTTTTTAAAATAAAATCAGAGTAATCCTTTTAAAAGATGTTGCAGAATTTGTTCCCAAAACAAAACATGATAAAAAATTTTATCAAAACCTTTCTTTAAGAAATATATAATTTCCTTTTATATCAAAACCTCGGGATGTCATGTTCCGATACAAATCAAAAGCATAAACAAGACATTATAAGCCTTACACAGTTATTTACAACTACTGGCCTATAATCCAAAAATCACACATCATCATCATCCGACTATGCTCGAGGTCCACTACCTGTAATATAAAAAGCTGAGTGGGTCAGGCTTGGAAGCCTGGTGAGCATATAGGGTTTTCAACCCACAATAAATAATAAACTCTTTAAGTTTATCAATCAACAAATAATTTATTAATTTCATCCTCCTAAAACAACCCTATTTACCCATACCCGTTATCCTTACCTTACGTCCCTAAAACAACTATCACAAGGGACCTAGCCTAAGGATTTTCATTAGGGGTGACAACTTTGCTTCGGGGGTTCCTCAACAATTATGTCAAATAAGGCAACCTACATGGTGACAACACTGCTTTCCTCAGCAATTTATGTCAAATAAGACAACCTAACATAAAACGACCAATAAGGTGACAACATTGCTTTCTTCAGCAATTTATGTCAAATAAGGTAAACACCGGGGTGACAACATTGTTTTCCTTCAACAATTTATGTCAAATAAAACAACCACCAATAGGTGACAACATTGCTTTCTTCAGCAATTTATGTCAACTAAGACCACCTGACATAAAACAATCAGTATGGTGACAACATTGCTTTCCTCAGAAATTTATGTCAAATAAAACAAACACCGGTGACAACATTGTTTTCCTTCAACAATTTATGTCAAATAGGCACGAAGTCACATCGTCGCCAAGGTTTATACAACAGGCACTAAGTCAATAGCTGCCAACATACTAAATCCGTAGCTACCAACGTACATTTATATTGTACTAAATTCATAGCTACCAACATACATCTATATTGTACTTCTATCCCTCATACTTTATCTACCCATGTTTTACCCATCAAATTTGAAGATAAAATATATATACATTTTTAAATCATTTTTGACATGTATAAAACATTCATTTAACACCCATCTCGAATAAACAAACAACATATATACACATAGCACGTATTTTATATAAAATACTTCATATCTTTGTGTAAGATGAAAGTGACTACACACTCACCTGATTTAATGAAAATCGGGTAGCAATTCGTTTCCTAAAACGATCGTTTCTAACAAAACCGGGAGTTTTATTGAGAAACCGAGCTCTGCGAAAGGTCGGGCTTCAAAACCGAAAAGATAAATTATAGGGGTATGAACTCACTTTGATAAGCGGTGATTTGGGTAGCGTTTCGTTTCCCGTAAAGAGTTTATTTAACGAGAAACCGGCTAAAATTGGGCAGAGTTTCGACAGGAGAGAGATTACTTCTCGGGAATATCGGGGCTTCGAGCCTTGCTTAGGGTTCGAGACTTAATATCAGGGCTTTAGGGGTTGTATATGAGGTTATGGGAGTGGAAAATGTGAAAGAGGATGAAAATTGGGGTGAAAAAGTGTAAAAATTCGGAAGCCCTCGCATGCATATATATAGTCCGAAGGTTCGGACCCGGAGCTATGCGAAGCTGACACGCGTCGAACAGGTGGCTTACTTCGGACCGAAGGCTCGCAAGGTGCTAGGCTCGGATTGGATCACACCTCGGTCCAATGGGAAGGGGCCACGTGCCAAGAAGGGTGTCCGAGGGGTGCTCCGGGGCATCTCATGTGAAGCTGTTGGCTTCTAAGTGGACCTCGGTTGCGGTCCAATCAGGAGGTGCCACGCATGGGTTCGGTCCACTCAGCAGCTGCCACGTGCGAGGGTGACGTGGCATGTGAAATTGCCCGGTTTTTCCCATTTTTTCTTTTTTTTTTGTGCCAAACTTGCGAAAATCATAACTTTCGCATACGAGCTCCATTTTTGACGTTCTATATACGCACGCGTAGAGAAAATTATGCTCTACAACTTTCGTTTAGACTTCGCGGCTAATTTTGACTTTAATTTTTTTATTATTATTTTGAACAGACCGGGACAGGAAATCCGTTAAAAATTCATAACTTATTCATCCGACGTCCGTTTTCGTCAGACTTTTTACCGTTGTGTTACTAATGACGAGACCTTCAATTCTCATTTAGGTTGTGTCGGCTAAAAATCACTCAATCTAAAATTCGAGTTTTTTAGCTATCTACTGCTAAGTTGAAACTTCGAAAAATCATAACTTCCTCATACGAAGTCAGATTTAGGCATTCTTTTTATCGAACTTCTCGGTTTAACGAATACTACGACTTTCGTTTAGATATCTAAGGATAAAAAGTAGTTTATCAAAAACTCACTATTTACGACATTCAGCACCATGTCGGTTTTGTCGCGAAACTTCGACAGGTCATAACTTCTTCGTTATAACTTGGATTTCGACATTCTTTATATCCCCGAAATCCTTGTTTCGACCACTACAATTTTATGTAAAGATATCGGGCTTATCTCACACTTTAATTTTGATGCTTATTTTTATTCTTAATTAATTAAGCCCTAGTAATCAAGCATAAAACACATAAAACACATAGAATTCACATAATTCCTTTTTCATTTCTTCAAAATGAGTTACAAAGGTTAACCTTGACTATCACCTTAATATTAATGCCTAGCCTAGAAACACGGGCATTACAGTCATCCATTCACAACTTTGAGGGGGAGAATGTTGGAGTGCAAAGTTATGTATGTATGACTTTGTAATGGTTGAATCTTGTAGACCCACTTGCATGTGGTAGTATTGCCTTGTGACATGATATATATATATATATATATATATATATATATATATATATATATATAGAGAGAGAGAGAGAGAGAGAGAGAGAAATGTAAACACCTCTATATATAGTGGGTTTCATACTACTTGTAGAGGTGTGCCTGAGAGATGTAACATTAAGAGTGTTAGTGTGAGCTATTTATTGGTCTAGATCTAGCTTATACTTTTTTATAACACCTTTCATGATCGAATACATCTCTTCGACACCCAAATCACCGTGTTCTTTGTGTTCATTTTAAATTTTCATGCCAAAATAATGCTCTTAATTGACATCAAAATAACTTATCTCCACCTCCTTTTTAAAGATCCAATGGAGTTCCTATTCCTCCTCAGTTTTGTCGTTTCCATTTTACTATAGAGTGAGACATATAAATTAGTGATGACTTATTGTCCTGTATGGATAAGCCATCTAACTATAAGGAAGTGATGACAGACCCAGAGGCTACCAAATGGGAAGAGAGCATGGAGAGTGATATTCAGTCCATGTATGATAACCGAATTTGGAATTTATTTGATCCAACACCTGGCCTTAACGTCATTGGGTGTAAATGGATTTTCAAGAAGAAAACCAAAATGAATGGGTATGTGGACACGTTCAAAGTTAAACTGGTTGTGAAAAGTTGTACTCAAAGTCAAGGGATTGATTATGAGGAAACCTTCTCACTAGTAGCTAATATTAACTATATTAGGATATTACTTGCCATAGTTACCTTCTATGATTATGAAGTATTACAAATGTATGTGAAGAGAATTTTCCATAACAAAAAACTCATAGAGTATGTGAATATGGCAAAACATGAGGCTTTCATAGATCCTAAATATAAAAATAAAGTTTGTAAGCTTCAAAGGTCCATCTATGGACTTAAACAAGCATCTCACAACTGAAATCTTTGCTTTCATGGAAAAGGTAAAAGAGTTTGGATTTTCTAGAAGCTAAGATGAGTCGTGTGTATATGTCAAAGTTAGTGGGAGTGTTTTAGTCCTCCTAATATTGTGTGTATTAAAAGAGAGTGCCCACAGTGACAACAGTTGGTAATATTACTATCAATACTATGATCCTTTTGGGTTACACACAAGGATAAAAAAAAATAAGCAACTAATGACACGATAAAATTATAAGGACTAGGTTTTTAAATTAATTAATTCTTTAAATAATTAAATGAAATTTGGAGATCTAGAAGGTTTTAGATAGAGGAATTTAAAAGTCAGATAATCACCAAAGATAAGGACAATTATTATTTGACTAACTAATTATATGTTAATGGTTTAAATCATTCCCTATAAATAAAGTAGTCTTAGGCTAGATATGATGATGATTTTCTCTCTAGAAAACCCTAGAAATCAGCAAAACCCTTCTGATCTCGAAACCATTCCCCTTATCCTCCTACGCAACGCGTAAGGAGTTCTATGTGACATGTCGGCGTCAGATCAAGTTTTTGGTTTGTGGCACTTAGCGTGTTCATCCATGGGGATAATTCAGATGTTGCTAGTATGTTCCTTGGGTGCGACTATGAAAGCGTAGCTCTTTGTTGGGCTCTTAGCACTCACCATTTAATCAAGATTTGTGAAGGATTCAAAAGACTATAAATAAATGTATTCTAGTTTCATTCTCTTAAGGTTTAAGTTGCAATTAATTGGTTAAACATGGATCCATGTCTGGTTTATGAGGTTACTGCTTTTTGTTGCTTCTAGTGTGCACCTTTGTGGCCTTTTAGAAACTTCATGACCCAACATTGGTATCAGATCCACTTGTTCACGTCTATTGCACCTAGGATTTTCGTTCTTGTTCTAGTATTCAATTTGCATACTATTTATCAAATTAGATCATATTATTAGAAGGTTTAATTTGTTTTAAATAACTTGGATTTACACTAAAAAAGAATTAGATTTTTCTAACTTTCGACGATTACGCGACTCGTACGGTTTCCTACGCGACACATAGACAACGCAAAAACCAAAAACCCTAATTTCAAAATAGCAACGTGACTTGTTTGTGAGATGAGAAGCATAGGACTTCCTACGTGGTGCATTGGTCATAGTTCATTGTAGTTGTATATTTTTTATATGTTTCGAGTATGCTTTGGTTATTCTTGTTGCATCTGACTCGAATCTTGTGCAAATTGTTCATTTTACAAAAGTTGAAAATCACCTTTCTTATTGGTTTAGTTAATTGATTAGATGTTTATTTAATTGATTAAAATTCAAAGACTGAGACCTTATCGATTGAATCCTTGTTAAATGAATTATTGAAATTGCTGCATCGCATGTCCAATTTAAATTAATAGACATATAATTTAAATAGTTTAAATTCTCTTATATACATACATACATACATACATACATACATACATACATACATACATACATATATATATATGACATGAAGTACAAACATTGCATCCTCGCATGTTTGAACGCATTGTTAGTCTTATCGTGACTACGCTCACGTACTCTAATGTTATAAGGAAGGTATAAAGAGGTCTCAATCTGATTCTAAATGAGGCCGGTTTTTAAAAGCTTAATGTTTACCACTCTCGTCATCTTCTTGCGTTTTGAGTGGAGTTACTGAAGGGTTTGATAGGACGATGTGTAACAACCTGTTATTTCGAATCAATGTAGTAGTATGGATCAATTTGTAGTTCTTTAGAAAATAATAAAGAGAAATTTTTGTATACTATGTGCATTTACATAATCGACCCTCAAAAATGAAATGTTAAATAAACTTGTTTGGGATGAAGATAGTGGTAGAGATCGTGTCAAGGATTCCAAAAATATAAAGAACGGCCAAATCCGAGTTCTAACGAAGAAGTTATGACCTATCGAAAATCTGCGACAAAACCGGCAAAACACTGTTTAACGAAAAAAGTTAGTTTTCAATAAAATGCTTTTTAGCCTTTGTATCTAAATGAAAGTTATAGTATACCATAAACCGAGAGTGTCCATAAAAAGAACGTCTAAATCTGACTTCGTATGAAGAACTTATGATTTTTCTAAGTTTCGACACAACAGTACGCAGCCCGAAACTCGAAATTTAGATCGATCAACTTTTGACCAAAACAACCTAAACGAGAATCGAAGACCTTATCAAAATAAATCCAACAGTAAAAAGACAGACGAAAACGAATGTCAGATGAAGAAGTTATGAATTTTTAACGGACTTTTCTAGTCTCGACCTGTTAAAAATATAACTTTAAAAATTAATTTAAAAATTAGCCGATGGAGTCTAAACAAAATTTGTAGAGCATAGTCTCACCTACGTGTGGATATAAAGAACGTCAAAAACAGAGTTCATATGCGAAAAATATGAATTTTTGAAGTTTGGAAAAAGGAAGTACGCCCCGTGTACAAGAGTACGCCCAACGTACTCGGAAACTAGGCCTCGTATTGGCCACGTCACCTCTTTCTTCACATGCAACACGTATCTCGCTCAATCAATACGTCCGAAGCCAGGTACCCACTACGCCCCGTGTACGAAAAGATTACGCCCAGCGTAATGGAACTAGCTTCAACGCATACCTCGTAGCCTCGCTACGTCCAAAGATCGGATAAGACTCAAACTAGTATGCCCCGCGTATGAGAAGTATGCCCAACGTACTAAGGTTTTCAGTTGTACGTACAACGTACATGAATATTACGCCCAACGTAATACTGGACCTCAGCATCCTATAAATAGGATGCGAGGCCTCCAGGTTTTGTTTAGAATTTTCAAATCCTCTCTCCACTTAAGCATTCATTTAAGCCCATCTAAACCCTTTGAAATCCTGGGAACCTCCTTACCACCTGAAGCAAGCCCCGAAGTCCTTAATTTTAAGCTGAAACTCTGCCCGCGTGAAGCCGACTTTTCATCAAGTAAACTCTTTTCTAAAAACGAAACGTTGCTCAAATCACCACCTATCAAGTGAGTTTATACCCCTATATTTTCACTATTTTTATATTGTTTTAGGGGGGAAATACAAGTAAAATACAAGGAAATCTTGTATAAATACCAAAATTTATTCAAATAATTTACGATTATTATTTTTACTAAAATAAACATACTATTTTACACGTTCAAGATTTCATATAAAAACAAACATATAAACTATAATAGGTATAGTTTATGAATCATGCATACTTATGAATACAGTTGATGGAACTTGTATAAAACAAAAGTCCTAAAAATTATAACCAGAGTCTCCTTGAGGGAGAGTGTGACACTTGTGTATAGATCTATACGAGACTGACAATCCCGCACCAAAGCTGCTTGCAACAGCTAGGTTGGCAGACATGTGATGACAATTGTCGTATCATATTTCGATGCCTGAAGAACGTCGTGTTTCAAACGAGACTTAGGTCATCAAGCATGGTTATGATAACTCACAATTTGGTATTAAATAATACGTTTATTGTAAGAATAAGTAAACAACTTCACATAGTTTTGTATAAATAAAACTATAAATGGTGAATCTAGATATTTAGAACTTCATACAAGTACAAATACAGAATATTAGTCTAATACAGAAAAAAAAAACTTGCTTTTCATGGTTTTATGGGAATCTAAAACTATATCATACTATTTCAGAACACAAATACATATACAACAGAAAATATAGGATTTTCTGGGGAAAACATATTTACATTTTTCGAAGGAACAAATTACAAATTTTAATTACAAACATGCTTATGAACTCACCAACTTAATTGTTGACACTCTTTTCAAAACTACTTTATTTTTCAGGAAATCGATAAACAGGTACCCATAAGTTTTGAGGAAGACAAAGTTTCATATAATTATGTCTTTTAATTATACTTTTTTGGTGTCAAATATACAATGATTTGAACACGAATGTAAAGTTATATTTTATCAATGTAATAAATGTTGTATTTTGATTACTATTGTACATTGTTGTAATACTACATATGAAGTCATCCATCCCCGAATGTTTTCACCATTCAGGTTTGGGGGTGTGACACGATGTATCAAGTTAAAATTGTAAACTTAAAGTATTAAAACAAAATCTTGTTTTTAAAATAAGTAAGAACATAAATCATACGCTAACCATGAAAAACACATATTTTTCTTTATATTTTTTTTGATAGGGCGTGTGCGGTTTACCGTCAAAACAATGTGAAAATATAATTGAAGATTTTTCAGGAAATCGATAAACATGTACCCACAAGTTTTGAGGAAGACAAAGTTTCATATAATTATGTCTTTTAATTATACTTTTTTGGTGTCAAATATACAATGATTTGAACACGAATGTAAAGTTATATTTTATCAATGTAATAAATGTTGTATTTTGATTACTGTTGTACATTGTTGTGATACTACATATGAAGTCATCCATCCCCGAATGTTTTCACCATTCAGGTTTGGGGGTGTGACACGATGTATCAAGTTAAAATTATAAACTTAAAGTATTAAAACAAAATCCTGTTTTTAAAATAAGTAAGAACATAAATCATACGCTAACCATGAAAAACACACATTTTTCATTATATTTTTTTGATAGGGCGTGTGCGGCTTACCGCCACGTCAATACGCGATTAATTTGAGTTGGGCATCACGTGTGTTTTTGCATGATTGATTTACCATTTGGATTCATGATCCTCGGCTAATCCATTCATTAATGTTAGATTAGTGTGGAATAGATTAACATGCTATTTACATAAGTCAATAAATCTCGAAATATCTAGGAGTTTCATAAAGATTGAAACTGGTGAATAGTTGAATACCTAAATAGCTTCTTGATGTGATTTTTGGCGAATCCACTACACTTTGTGGATTGAAATATGGATCCTAGCCTTATTTAAATAGATTTAAAATTGTCTAATTATTCTTTAAGGATTAATAAAACAAATTAGGATAAACCTTTTATTGAATGATGTCTATACTCAAAATTTATCCACTAAAATTTTATTGATATAAAATCTCTAAAAGGATAAGCTAAAAGGAAAGATCAATCTTGTCTAGATTTGTAGCTTGAGAATCGTTCTCATTAACGAAAAGAAAGATCGTACCTTTGATAAAGCTCTCCATGAGGTTCATCCAATTATTTTTTCTTTAGCAGTAGGAAGGAGAAAGTGTCAAATGTATTTTGTACATTGATAAAAATGAAGCCACATGGAATTCCATCATGTTGGGAGTTGACTATGCTCATATAACCAACTATCTAACTTGTGCATATAACAAGGTGATTTTGATTTTAATATGAACAATTTGGAAAGATCCATCATTGAGTTACATTGCATGTTGAAGACCTTTTGGAACTAACATGACCAATCATGGAAACTCCAAGATTCAAATGCTCTTATATTTGCTATCATGAATAAAGTGTCAAGAAGAAGAAAACTAATTGTCCATGGGTAGAGGATGGTTAAACTTGGTATACCAAACCATGACACCAAATGCTAGGGACAAAAGGAAGGCTTATTCTAGGACATATTATGACAGACTATTCGTTTCCAATACAAGAAAAGGACTAAGAAATCATTAATTCCATATATATATATATATATATATATATATATATATATATATATATATATATATATATATATATATATATATATATTTATGTATATAAGAGACTGAAAAATAGAAAATAAATATTGATTAAAGATAACGAGCCCCTACTACCATCCTTATGATCAGGAGACACCTCATTCTCATGAGTATTTAGTCTATAATCAGATTAATGAAACCATAACACCATTGGAGTGATTACTTCTAACCCCTTGAATGTTTCATTAAAGGATAATGTTGTGATATTCTTCGGATCAGCTCCTTCTCTGTGAGGGATGGAAATGAAGGGCCTGAGAATCATAGAAAAGAAAATAAGATCGTCAGTCGTCGTCCGGGAGGTTGTCCCGGAACGAGGCTCTGACGATCAAGTTAGTTTGTTGTTCTAGTGAGAGAGTGAGAAAGTATGAGACAAATGGTTAATGTTGTGAATGTCGGTCCTTTCTCTTGTAGAAGAAGGGGCCTTTTTATACCTGAAATTAGGGGGACAGAACCCTGACCATATTTTCTACTTTTTCAGGTTTGGTAGGGACAGACGACTTCCGATTGGTAGATCATGCCCCATGAGTGGTTGTTTGCTATTGGTGCAGGCTTGCCAGGAGATCAGTCTGAGCGTTACACATGTCGCTTTGGAGGATGACCGGTACTATTTTGCTTGACACTGGCTTTGGCACTTGGGCGCCAAGGAATTAATACGGGGTTACGACTGGCGAGGGCTAGGACGCGGAGTTACGCATACACCGTCTTTTACCCAAGCTTTCTATCAAACTGACGGTTTCATTATACCTAACATATTCCTAATGGGATACATCAACAAGTCCCCTAGGCTAGTAGACGTCCATTTTCTTAAGGTAACTGAGTTGTTCTAGTTTGGATTTGGACACACGTTCGTTGGGGATGGCTTTTTGACAACTACTGATGTGACGGAGGCATTTTCGCAGGCGTTTTTCATCATTGTAACCGATTGGACTTCCCGCCTGCATTTAAAACTTCCTCCATTTGAGTCTGACCCCCTTTTTCTGGTTCTTTTCACTTCTGCTGCTTCTTTTTCTTTTCTCTCCTATTTCTACTCTTCGACGGACAACGGCTGACTCAAATACTGGAATCATTCCTTCTTCGAGCGATTTCATCGCTCTTCAAGAGTAGTTTGGTTTCCTTCCTGAACATAGTGTGGAGTATCCTCTGAAGGGGGCTATAATTGCTCGCCCGCTGGAAGGGGAAGTTGGGGTCCTTGTTTCGATCTTCGAGGCTGTTCTGAGGGTACCAACAACGGACTTTTTTGACAAGATAATGTGCCAATATGGATGTCGTGTAGACGACCTGACTCCAAACGTTGTCAATAAGATTATTGGCTTTGAACTCGTCTATCTGACCCTTGGAGTTCTGCCACAATTTTGGGCATTCAAAGCTTTCTTTAATTCTTCTACTCAGTCCGGTGTTTGGACTTTTTCCCAAGGGTGGGGTGTTCATGCCTTCATCATCAACCAAAAATCTTTGAAGAAGAACTGGCAAGATCGGTGGCTCTAGAAAAATCGCAACCTTATGGGTTTTGGCTATCCTCGCTTGACTACTTTTTTTGATCGAGCGTTGGAACTGTTTGGTGCCAGCGCCACTGTGGCCCAAGCACTAAAGACCATTTGTGTCAATGGAGAGGACTGGCAAGATCATATGTTGGCTGCAGTTAAGAAAGACGGTAAGTACCTCTCCTCCCCCCCCCCCCCCTTTGGATTGTTGTTTTCTTATGTTTTTTTGTGTGTTTTGTGAACTATGTTGGCTTGTCTCTTGTTTTTAGGTCACAATAGGATCCTTCCCTTTGAGATGGTGCTAAGGGGCCACTTTCAGGGTACCTGTGAATATCAGGAAGTTCCCTTGGTTGAGACGCTCCCTCCACCGGTCAGGACCGGTCGTGCCTTGGCTCTTGTCGGCCCTCCTGTTGTTTCCCCACTTGGTTCTGTTTCTACCGTTGGCCAGATGTTGGTTGACACACCTGTTAGTGGTGTTTCTCGCGAAGATCCCTTGCTTTCTTATACGGGGGAGGATGAGGCGTCGACTGGGCTGGCTCGGCGTAACACTCGTGCAATTTCCAAACGGTGATTTTCCTGGATGGATTCCCCAATTGTAGAGTCCAAGGAGGACAGCTCCTTAGAATGAAGACTTCTCAAGAGTTTCTTCCTTTGGGGGGAGGACTCCGTGGTGGTTGACATCCCCGATGATGACACTCCAAAAAAGTCGAAGGGGATGAAAAAGGGGGCGACCAAACTGCCCTGTGAACCCACAGAAGAGCCGGTGGATATTACTGCTCTTGGTGAGGATGTTTTTGGCATTGACTCAAACCTTGTTCACGAAGGTGTTCCGGACCCCAAGATCCTGCTCTTTACTGGGGATAGTACTACCGGGGGTCCTGCTTCTACTCTTCCGACAGCGTCGACCATATATGTTCTAGGGTGGGGAATAACCCAGGAGTCTCTCCTTTTACAGCATGCAGCAGCGTATGATTGGGTTTGCCATGCTTTCCTCATGCTATCGTTGAGGCCTTGGAGCTCCTTTCTAATATACATCTTTCAAACGGTCTTTTATATGTAGCTATGCAGGTTGGTTCGTACATGACGGTGACTACCTCTCGCCTTCCTCAGGTCAGTTCCAGTTCTAGTGAGCTAGCATTGATTAAGTCCGAGCGGGACGAACTGAGGGCAAGGTTGCTGGAGTTAGAGGGGGAGAAGCGGTCATTCGAGGAGTGTTGTCTTTGGGCGGGGGAGAAGGTGTCTTTGGAGGAACAAGTAGCTACTTTGGATGGGTCGGTGGAACGCTTTTCTCACCAATTTAAGGTCTTTGTGGAGGAGAAAAGGGTGTTGGAGGGTCAGGCGGATTGTTCTAACAAGAGGCTAGAGGAAGAGATTGCGAGGAAGAAAGTTGCGGAGTAGAATTTAGGGTGATTGCTTCAGAAGGGTATTATCCGGGTGGTGGATAAGGTTGTCGAGAGTGCTGAGTTTGTGTTAGGAGTTAAGCAGATGAAGATGGCATGTGTGGCCGCCGGCATGGAGAATGGAAAACAGGTGATCCGAGAGCAGGTTGCCACCAAAAAGTTTGTCTCCAAGGAACCAGATGCTACTGTGGAGCATGCTCAGGCGATGCATGTTGCTATACAATATTTCATGGAGACGGACTTTGCCTCTTACCTTTGTCTGGGTGAGCTGGACATAGGGGGCTTTCTTCAGATGTGTGATGATCCTGACTCTAAGGAAGGCCATCTTGAAGGTGGCATTTCTCACGCCGGACCTTCCTCCACCCCTCAGTAAGTGATGGCTTTTACCCTTTGTTGTTGTTTGATGTTTAAGATAAAATTTGCATCTTCATGTTGAGTTTCGAACAATTTTTGAAACAATGTCTAATTTTCTTCTTTGGCCCTATGTGGTCGTTTGAAAATCCTAGGAGGTTGTCCGGGTTGAACAATATGTTCTTTTTGTTTTGTGTATGTTAAGTTTGCTTTTATTTCATCACGTTTCTTCCCCCTTTTTGTTGTCTTAGATGGTTTGTGTTGGCCAAACTTGGTTTGGATTCTCCTAGAGGTTAGTGTTAGCCTTTGGGGGTCTTGGTCGTGTTTATCGTTTGTTTAACAAGCTTTGGGGGCCAAGGCTTCTGATCTAATGGGATCGGCGCACACCCTCAGGTTAGTCTCTGTGATTCGAGGCTTTAGTTAGCATGTAGGTGCGAACTCTGGCTGGTTCTAAGCCCTGGGTCAAGGAGAGTTATACTATGACCCTAGTCTTCTAAGCAAGATCGAGGTCTTCATCTCTGGGTCTAAGAGCACAGGCATTATGTATTTCGAGGGAAAGGTTGATCCTTTAAGGCCTCTTACTTGTCGTGATCAGGAACTGTAGCTCTCCTGACCTCGTCGACATGTTTGTTAGGGATAAGTGATGAGCCTTTGAGGCCTATGATTGTGTTTTTCTCATTGGTTTTGTGTTGGGTGGCACGGGTGATCAGTCTGTTATTATTTTCCATTTGTACGAAAGTATGTCGATACTCGTTCGCTACAAATTTTCTTTTCATTGCATATTTTTGGTGCCTTGGAGGCACCTACATTGTCATATAAGTATCGGAAGTCCGATAGTTTTTGCTATTCTAGGTTTAACTCATGGGCTGACTAGTTGGGGCGTGATTATCCATTAGGAGTTTGATCATTTGGCCCCTTCCCTTGATTCCCCTCGAGCTAATGCTATTGGCTTAGGATATGGGGCTCCCAAGTCATTGGGAAAAATTCTTCTTCTTCGTCTTCCTTGGCATGTGTCCTTTGGCGGCTCGAGTCCGTGAGCTTTCTAGCGTTCGTGCTCGTGCACGAGTCGTGATTGGTTGTTTCTAGGTTGGTTGTCTTTTGGAAGATGATTTTTAATTTCCTCCATTCTCCAGTTTTGGTCGCTTGGTCATCATCTTTGGGCGGTTTTACCTGCTTCTGCATGAGTTTTTCTTTGCTAGCTCTGTTTTCTGTGAGGTTATTGACTTGGTGTCGTCCTGGGGAAGCCTCTGCTAGATGCGGACTCTTATGGCTGTAGTGAGTCTCCTATCTACGTTCTATTTTTTGAGGTGATTGCCTATCTTCTCTACTCCGGTACCGGCGGCTCCTTGTTTGTGTTTCCAGTCGAGATCCATGACTTCGCTCATGTGTTCCTTCGCTCCCTTCTTTTCCATGCTCTATGACCTTGATGCCCTAAGTCGTATAGGCATGCTCAGTGATGTCCAACCTCGTTTGGTGTTCATGATGACGATCCTTGATGTTTCTTGAGTAGTAATATTGTTGTTATCGCCCCCACCCCTCGGGTTGTTCGTTAGGGGTTGGCGTCCTTTCCTCTTATCTTGAGTGTGGGTGTTCGTTTTTTTGCACTTGACCGTATGGGTGTTAGTTGTTTTCGTGCGCCACTTTCTTAGGATGTGCGCAGTAGCCTAAGCAGCGATTGCCTGAAGTGGTTATTCCCATGTGTTTAGGGTTGTTGTTGTTGTTGAGCCGTTTGTTGTTCTAAACTTCACTGTGCCATGTATTGCTGATTGGATGACTTGTAGCCGGAAGAGATCAGGTTGCCCTAGGATCATATCGTCTTCACACTTGTGTTTAACTACCGAGAAATCAGTTATCCTTGTTACCTGTTCCTTTCCGTCGTGGCTGAGTAGTGTCAACGGGAGGTTTATGGTCCCGTGTGGCCATAATTTGTGTCCCGTGAAGCCAATGAGTGGGGCTCGGATTGGTGGTCTTAGGCTTCTCTTCCAGGATGGCAGGAGTCACTCGAGGCAATGCTTGTAGAGGACGTTGGTGCTGCTACCTGCGTCGTACAGGACTCGCCAGATCTGATGTTGTTATATGAGGGCAAAGATTATGATTGGATATGTGGGGTCCCAGTTGGGCGCTCATGGGTCTTCCGATGAGAAACTTATGTTGAGAGTATTAATAGGTAAGCCGTCAACGCCATTGGTTGGAAGTCGACGTCTGGCTCTGTTCCCAAGGCTTGTGATTGCGAAGATTTCTTCCTTTTTGATTGGTTGTTTGTTCGTCTCCTTCTGGGTTCTCCCTCTTTCCGTTCGGCTTCGAACTTTAATCATAGAGTCTTTGTGAGTTATGTTAAGTCTCCACTCAGCCGCTTGTATTCTACTTCTTTTTTGAGAATCACGCACTCTCTAGTGTCGTGGGTTTTGCTCTTATGATATTCGCAATATTTGCTTTTCCCCTTTTCTGTTTGCTGAGGGGTTTTTTCCATTGCGTTCACTTCCATATTATGGCTCCTGGGCTCATCCTTGACGAATGGGCAGAATCTAAGAGATGAGTGTCTCGAATGTTTGTTATGCTTATCTTGGCTTCCATTGTTGCGCTCCTTATGGCTATGGGGTTAGTGGGAGCTGGCTGATTTATGTTTAAGGTAGGCGTTCAGTATGGCTTTTGGATTGGCTTGTTTACGTTCTTCTCCCTCGATATGCATGAGGTATTTTTCGACCCTGTATTTGAGCTCGTCGCTAGATTTTGGCATTGTTCCTTGCATTTTCCTTGACAGGGGGCCTGGGAGTAGCCCCTGGGCGAAGGCGCCCGTGACTAGAAATTCCTCATGGTCGGGGACGCTCAGGGTCGCGAGGGTAAACCGATCATAGTATGGTCAGGTGGATTCTCCCTCTTTTTGCTTGCATGTCATGATAGAGTTGGCATCTCCTTTGACTTTCCTCAATTGCATGAAGTTGTGGATTAAAAGGTACCTAAAGTGTTCAAAACTGGAGATACTTCTCGGATGTAGTGCCCTGAACCATTTGCTAGCATTTCCCGATAGTGTGATCGGGAAGTAGGTGCAAGTGAATCTCTTGTCCATCCGAAGGGATGTCATGGTCCACTCATAGGTGTCTATGTGTTCGTCAGGATTCGTCGTACCGTCATACTTTGGGATGTTTGATATCATGGTGTAATGCGATATTTCATATTGTAATAGCTCTTGGCAGAATGCCAAGCTGATACTTGTTACGAGGTTGTTCATATGTGGGTAGTTGAGTGCTCTGCTAGCCATCTCATGTTGTACGTGGTATGGCCAGTTGTACCCTTGGCCATACTCGTAATGGTACATGTGGTTTTACATGGTTGCTTGAGGCATATAAGATATTTGCCTAGGGTATGTGTGCATTAGTTGATTCGGTTGTGAACTTGACTCTGTTAGTCCCGTAGTGTGTGCTTTCATCCGCTGTGTTGGCATGCTTTGAGTGTTGTGGGTTTGTGTCTTTGTTTGAGGGTATATGCCTTAGTAATGGTATGAATATGGGTTGAACGGTGGTTCCTAGGAGAATAATGGGATATGCGACATGGCGGCCGTTGGGGAAGAATAGTGGCCTGCTGTGACATCCCCAAATTTACAGTCATTTTTAGAAAATTTATTTATGCTTATTTGAAAATTAGAGTATTCATAATATTGCAAAATTTTCTCCCAAAAAACATGATAAATATTTTATCAAAGCATTTCCGAAGAAATGTATTTTGTTTATATTAAAGCTTTGGAATGTCATCGTCAATACAGAAACAACATAAACAGACCTTACATTCATCACGTCCTCTTGGTGCTTGATAACAGGAATTGGGGAATCAGGTTGGGGTTCCATTCATGAATTGAGGTCAGTTTGGGTGCTCAGTCGAGTGCGTGCGCGACTCTGTGTGTTCAAATTGATAGATTAGGGGTAAGGCATTGGGCTGCGTTTGTGTTGGGGAGAAAGTGTTGTAAGACTGTAGGGGAGCTGTAGCATTCACTAATGGTTAGTTAGGGCGAAAGTCTTGTAAGACTACGGGGTGTGAGTGTTGTAAGACTACGAGATAGCCCGTAGCATTCACTGGTTCCTAGACAGCGGTAAGATGGTGACAAATCTGTAATTGCTCTCGGGTTTCTTCGGTAAAGGGTATCGTAGGAAGTGATTGGGATCATTCGAATGGTTAGTATTACAAGAGTATTCTTTAGGATTTCTATAGCTGAGTGATCATTGTGTTTGGCTAGCAATGGGGCGCTTGTATTGTTCAGCGCAGGATTTGGGCAGTTCATGCTAATTGAGGAAAATGGATCAGAGATCCATAAGGTTTAAGAGGTGAGAGAGCATCTTCGGGTCCAAGTGGGGGAGAAATATGAGGATGCTTAGGCCTAGGTTGTGTTGGTGGGAGTTCAGGAAACTCCCAACCGCTGGTCAGAATCGCCTTGATTATGCATAGTAGGCAGTGGGAATTCTTAGGCATGACCTGAACTCCTAATGGGTTACAGGATTCGGCTCGAGAGGTGCGATGTTGTGATGGTTCGAGTGTGGTGAGGCCATGGGTGGTAAGTATGGTCGGATAGAAGTAATGTAAGGCTGCGATAGGATCGTAGCATTCTTCGGTTCGAAGAAGATTATTTATGTGATGGTCTCGAGTATGGAAGGGGAATCGGTTCGTGCCTAGGACACGTCGGCAAGGTTTTTCAGGGAATTATTCTCTGTTCTAGGTTGAGGGTCTTTGGGGTCCGCGGGCGAGCCGGGTGATTATGAAAATTCAAGTTGAACTAGCAGAGGTTGTTGAGTCAAGGGTTTGGATCTTGAGTTGTAGTACATGTAGGTAATCAGTGTGTAACGCAGAGAGGCTGAGGCTGGGTAGCCTGGTTGTTGGACTCTTGGGAACTTGGTGGTTGGACCAGGTGCGAGATTGGGAGTCTCGGAGATGGTTTGAGTATACCTATTTATCTTTTAGGTAAAAGGGTTGGTAATCAAAAGGATGTGGTATGAAATGCAGGTGAAAATTCGTAGATGTTGGGTTATGAGTGGGTATCGAGTCGGTCTTGGGTAAAATCTCGATTTGGGTATTGAGCACGTTCTGTGTAGGTTTTTTGTTTCAGTGTAATAATAATTTGGGGCATCATTATGCCAAAGGCAACAATCGTAGGGTTCAAGAGTAAGGAATGGGTTTAGTATGACGCCGGATGAGCCATTATGGTGTGTCTTTGGATGGTACGTACTATCTGTGGAGGGACCACAACATGTTCGGAAGCAAGAGAAGTGGATTTGATGGCGGGGTGGTGTGGAGAAATTTTCGTCAGTCGAGATCTTCTTTCGGGAATCGTGTGGGGCTATTGTGTGTTTTTGTCTTTTAGCCCAACAATCAGATAGGAGTCCGGTGTTTCGAGTAGTTGACAGATAAGTTGGGGATCAAGGAGGTTTCGACTGCTTTTGGAAAGCAGCAATTGGCAGTAGGATGAGTTGGAATGGTTTCAGTGATTTGGGATTTGTGTGTGGAGTCACTTGTTATTCGGGGTATATACTAAGTCGTTGTAGTTGGATTATATTATCTCAAATTTCATCTGAGTCTAACCGTTTTAGGGATGAATTTTTTACTCGAAAGATTATCTGAGCCTTCTGACAAGTATAAGTGTTCTGTAGCTGTATATGGTCAGTGACCTTATTTCATTCGAAGCGTTTGTTGGTTCGAATCTCTACGAGGTTAGCATGGTATCGGTTTGGTGTGAGAGATCTGACACGGAGTCAGACCATTAAGACTGTAGGTTTCGGAATCCAGGCGAGATAGGATTGAGTTTTATTCAAAAGATTGAGGATTCGTTCTTCACCGGACTTGAAGAACTATTTCGAGGATGGTTTCAGTGGACCCGGATCGGTCGTTGTATGATCATATTTGGACGCATTATGATTGGTTGTTTTCGTTGAGAGTTGACATGGGTTGTATCAGCGTGGGCAGTCAGTTAGGAAATTAGCCAGTTAGGAAATTAGGCTAATGATGATTTCGGGTCTCAGAAAGGTAAAGGTGGTTGCAAGAGCTGAAGGTTTGGTTAGTGCCTTCGGGATAATAGTTTCATTTGGGTTTTGGTTATTTTGAGAAAGTAGTCATATGCGCAAAATCTTCATTTGTGTTCCTCAGGTTGTTTGTTTTGAGATGAGTGTTTGTAAGGAGCGACATTGAGGACGAAGTCTGATTCAAGTGGGTGAGATTTGTAACGCTTGGTCCATGCATTATTCATTTCTCAAAAATATTGGAGTTTTTGTGGGAACTTGACGGGTTGGGGAGCTCCAACTCGTTGTGTTGAGAATTTTGTGTCTACGGGTTTTATTGACTCAACTTGACGAGTCGGGGTGTCCCAACTTGACGAGTTGGCGGCTGTGAAAGAAACCCTAATTTTAGGGATTGGTACCCTATTTAAAGACCTTAATCCTCTTGGTTGGCCTCTTTACCAGCCTCCTTGTCCATAACCCTAATTTCGTGTGATATCCTTCAAGGTTGAGTGTATGAGCTAGTTGTGAGCTTGGAGAGTGGGTTTTTGGTGTTCTTTGGAAGGGGCTTGAAGATTAAAGGTGCTTGGTTTCGAAGGAAGGCTTTGGATCCAAAAACTCTCCATTTTTTGTAGTTCTTTAGAGGTATAAAGTCGAAATGTTGTTCATCTATTACTTAGATCTCTTCATTGGAAGTTTATTGTCATATTTGACTCATTTTTGGATTGTTCACGGGGTTGATCATTTCATGAGGTTATCACTTTAGATTTGGATGTTTGATGGTCTCTCTTGACTTAAAGTTGCAAACTTTATTGGATTCGAGGCCTCGTCCATGCATTAAGTTCTCTATTGTATGAGTTTTAGAGCTTCGTTTGGCAAACATGAACGTAAAGTTGGGAACTTTACATGGTATTCTAGCCCTACAGGACCAGATCTATATCTTGAAGCATAAGATTCAATGAAAAAGGGTTGGATGTGTTAAGAGGTGGATCAACTCGATGATAGAGGGACTCAGCGAGTTGGTGGGTCAACTCGGCGAGTTGACTTAGTTTTTCCCAATCTGTGTTGTTTGTTTTGGGTTTTTAGCATTCTCACACTCCTATGGTGTACATGCAACCCTATAAACATTGGATCTATGTTTTCTCTAAAATACATGAAAATAAGAATTTCCAAGGTTTACATCCTAACTAGCATGGCATGGGGAACTTGAATCATAAAAGTACTAGTAGAATGACATACCTTTTAGTAGTGGTTGATTCCTTGGAGTTTGAGAGCCTAGCACCAATAATGTGGATGCCTCAAATGGAAATCACAAATCACCACAAACTTTGGAAAACTCTTGAGAGAATAATGCACACTCTTGAAATGGCCACCACTCTTGTACACACACAACTAGTGCCAAATCAAGTGCCAAGGACTCCTATATATAATGCGGAGGATTAGGGTTACATCCATGTAAACCCTAATACCCATGACTCTTCCTTTCCAAGGATCCATGGGTTAAAAGCTCCATGGACCATCCATGGACTCCCATGCAAGCCTAGCCCGTTCCAAATGAGTATTAGCCCACACTATATAAAATACAAGAGCCCATATTTAATTAGTCACCTTTTTTATCACCAAAATAATTCTAAATTAATTTATGATCAATACTAATTAAATAATATGATTTCATATTAATATATTATAACTTATAATATATTAACAAATCATAAACATATTATTCTCAAAAGGTTATCCAAATCGTTCGGATGAAGTGCGACCCAAATGGACCATGTCGGGTCGGGTCAAGTGTATCTCAAATATTGTTATGGACTTAGACACATTATCCAACAGTCCCCCACTTGGATAAGTCTAATAACTATATTTGCAGATATGACTTCAGGAACCAACCGGCAATCATAGCTCTCAAAACTCTGTTGAACTATGAAGCGCCATTTTAGATAAGTGATCATACAATCATCTATTCTCATGATATCAGCCAGACAAATACATGGAACAATGTTGTACTTATTGTCCAACAGTCTGTTTCCCGATTTCCAGTTTGTTTGACATAGAACTAAATTGAACACATCAATTAGGTTCTGACCGGGCCCGGTACATAGTTCAAAACAAAATCATCGAGGGGCCCAGATATCGCTTCTAATCCTCCAAGGACTAAAAGGAACAGATAAACTTCGACTCATATACTTGTTCTACTACTTGTTGAATTATACACAAAGGCACATTTTATAACATCAAGTTACTGATGCGTTTTCGTGCAATCAATGTACAACCAACTCATAGGTAACAACTCATATCTCTAGGTTTGAAGACTTATATGATATTACCGTCTCACGATCACTCGAGATAAATTCCATGAAGTGATGCAAGTGAGCGTGGGTTTATTCCAATACTCAGAACTTATGAGCACTCATGAATGTTGTAGCAACCATTGCTATGGCTAAACACCTTTAGTCCTCTACAAGCCCAATTCATGACAGTCTTTATTCATACCTACTTCCGACGTATGACCGACTGTGGAATTTTGAATAACTTAGTCATTCGGAAAGAATAACCTAGCTAATATGGAAGTCAAAACATGAAAGGTGAAACACAAGAATAATTGAATCCAATATTGTCTCAGCACTTATGAATATGAATATAACACATTTTATTCATCACCATATTGATTACACATTATTCTGTTTCGATTTATCAACTTAACACTTGAATTAAAACAATATCGTCCCATGCTCCAAGCATGTACGCTATGTTTTTCTAAACAACAGTTATGCCATACTCCAAGTATGCAAACTATGTTTGTCTATGATCTTTACTTTGTGAAATAGATCAATTGAACATGGTTTCAATGATGCTCATTTCACAATCCCAAATCCTTACCGTAAATGTGAGAATATCAAATTCTTGTCGTAATCTGTTAGATTTTAAACTCATATGCATTGATCCTCTTGCAATGACTATGCACAAAAGTCACAAAGACCTGGCAACAGACATTACAAAGTATACGAGTAGAGATCAATTCCATGGATACGAAGTCTCATATTCAAAGTACATTCCTTTGAATATCCTTCTTGCATAAAAGTTTCTAACTTTCTCATAGATTCTTATAATCCAACTACCAATCTGGAAAACATTTCCATATTCCCATTTTGACTATCACTTCTGAACAAGAGCTACCTCTTTTCAGAATATCTCAATATGGCCCTTTCCAAAATTTAACATCGAACTTCCAACTGTCCATGAGCAACCAATCTTAGGTAAACCTCAGATTGTTCTCGAAAATTGCTTAATCATTTCACTCATATCCGGTTCTATCCCCTTTTCACTCTTAATGCTCTAGTCATTTTGAAAATTTAGAACGGATAGATATTATAGCACATGTGATCGATCCTATACCCGAAGCATATGGGACACGATTCATAATGTCTCACATAAATACATGATACTAGATCAGTCTTTTGCTACAATATTTTTATTTGCCATGTTTTCAAAAATCGACTATGAAGAGGGATGTCGTAATCATAATCGAATTTTTTTGAGAACGCAATATATATATATATATATATATATATATATATATATATATATATATATATATATATATAATTCCCTTATGTTGAACCATTCCAACATAAAATTCATATATATATATATATATATATATATATATATATATATATATATATATATATATATATATATATATATATAATCATTTGAGAACTCAAATTTTCCTGAGAACCCGAGAACCGATTGTGAGCCTTTAGTTCAAATATTATGCCTTTCAACTGAAAAGCTACATCGAATGATTTATGAAAATCTTGATTGAGTTATTGCATGTTCTTCATTTATCTTTTATTCTATTAGTTTTCATTTCAAATTTAGTAAGGTTGATTAAATGGTCATGAATTTTAGTGCTTTAAGTTCTTAGATACAATGAATAAAATGAACATAAATTCGATCGGTTTAGTAAGTCACTTGATTAATGATGAATATTAAAAAAGATATCATGATTAGTTTTGATATATATATGGATCAAAACAACATAGTTTAGAGGGTTCTATATATAACCTTAGGTACATAACAACCACATATTCCCTAAGCCCATATATATATATATATATATATATATATATATATATATATATATATATATATATATATAATCATTTGAAAACTCAAATTTTCCCGAGAACCCGAGAACCGATTGTGAGCCGTTAGTTCAAAATAATAGAAGGCTAGGATGCTCGATGGTGTTTTTCTAAATAGTTTGAAAAAAAAAGACACGGGGGCATCATAATTATTATGAATAAGGGGCATTTTAGTAAAGAAATAATTAAGACCCCTTTCTCTCTCTCTCTCTCTCTCTCTCTCTCTCCCTCTCTCTCTCTCTCTCTTCATCCCGCCTCAATGACATTCCTCACCGATGGTGATATTATCTTCGACAAAATTGGTGGAGCTCTCGATGATGCTCGTCTCCGGTACAAAGCATCTGTCACAGCTCTCCGGCTATGATCGCTCCTGGAAAAATAAATATCAAATTTGGAGTTGTCAATTGTTCTCGTAATGCTCAGGAATAACCAAATCCTAACACAAGCATGTCACCAAATCTTCTCTCCTGCCGATTATCCATCGTGATTTTGTTTGGTAGAGACTTTCAATTATCGAATTCGAAGGATGATGGTTAGATCTCGTACTTTTGTTATTCACTATATTTACTGATTTTCTCTATCCCTCATGTTCATCTTCATCCCAGATTTAGAGATGAAATCTCCGAATCTCACCTCTACATCATAATTCTTACTATGTTTTTGTTCTATGATTTCAATTTCTAATTCTCGATGGATTTGAATTTGTGGTAAAGGGCTCGTTAGGTCATACATTTAAGGATCTTACCTCTTATATCATTAGAAATGGAAAATTATCCGATTAAATGTGTTTGAAGTGATCCAACATTGGATCTCAAGTTCATAAGATAAAATTTGATGGATCTACGTGGTTGACTTTCTTTGACTGCAATACAGTGAACATTATGTCTTATTTCCTTTTACTGACTATGAAAATTCCAACAGTTTAATCTCCTATTCACTCAGATTCCAAATAGATCTTTACAATGCACAATGCAGCTAATAAATCAAACTCTTTCTTTCTTTTTTTAGTGACACCACACCTGGAGTTGTAGATGATGCATTCAACACGTTCTTTAGTGAAATTGGAGTAGGAAAGCATGTTCCAAGAGCAATATTTGTTGATCTTGAGCCAACTATCATTGATGAAGTTAGAACAGGAACTTATCGCCAACTCTTTCACCCTGAAAAACTTATTTTTGGAAAAGAAAATGTTGTTAATAACTTTTGTAAATTTGTATGCTCCTGCTGTTGTTCCACCTGAACTGCTCGTTAAAGGTACAATATGTAGTTTGCTAATATGTCTAGTTAATATAACTGTATACCAACTAAACACAGTAGTTTATTTGTCAGTGTGCGCTGTCTGCATGTTGCTAATAGAAAGTATTAGCTATCGTACACAAAAGTTTATATAATTTATTAGGAAAACCTTTTCAGAAATGTAATGTATTCATCAAATTTTTGGCACATGTGTATGTGTCCAACAAGTATTAGCGTTAGCAGCTACCTTATATTTCTTGTTGCATTCTTCTAAAGTATTATCATCTGATTTGCTAAATGTTGACATATGGGACATGAAAAATTCACTTGTTTTAGAAAACAAGTTTGCAGTTGGGGCCTTTTCATCTTCTGTGAGGGTTTGGCTCAGCTTCCTAAAGATTGCCTTATCTTGAGATGCTTGTCCATAATGCCTTAGAATTTCATGAAATTCATAATCTTATCTATTCATCAAATCAAATATATACTTTAGCCAAGAGGATGCTTTAACTCATGTACTTTAGGCAAGAGCCAATATAACTTATAAGTTCGTCTCTTACTATTATAGAACATTTAGCTTGTTAGGACAATTGTTATTTGTTTTTTTAATACAACTATATCATGCATAATTTCTGGAGCCACTTTTATTGGGATTTATATTTATTTTTTTTACTCATGTACTTTGTGTCTATCTCTCTTTATATATATATATATATATATATATATATATATATATATCATTTATCTTAATGTGTGTGTTTAACTGTGTCTGTGTTTCTTGATCCTAAATGCAGGCCTTACACAATATGTTGAAGGAGCGATTCTTTCAAACCAAATCCTCCCCTCTTGTTGTTGATGACCGGCTGAGCTTCAACATCTAAATGGTGAAGAATCAAGACTTGATAAGTGTATACGATAAACACAACACCTCAACTCTATGGAATTTGATGATAATCAAGACTTGATAAAGTAATTCCATTCCTTTACATGATTCCATCATACCAATTAAATGTGATTCACATGTAAATCACATATGAATTTTCATGTGATTCACAAGTGAATCACATATGAATTACATATGATTCACATGTAAATCACAAGTGAATCACATGTAAATCACAAGTGAATCACATATGAATTACATGTGATTCACATATGAATCACATGTAATTCACATGTAAATCTTTACATGTGAATCACATATGAATTACATGTTATTCACATGTAAATAACATGTAATTCACCTATGAATTACATGTAAATCATATGTAATTCACATATGATTCACATGTAAATCACAAGTGAATCACATATCAATTACATGTGATTCAAAAGTGAATCACATATGAATTACATGTGATTCACAAATTAATCATATATGAATTATATGTGATTCACATGTAAATCACAAGTAATTCACATATTAGTCACATGTAAATCACAAGTATTTAAGTGTGCATGAGTTTCTGCTAAGAAAGAGGCACATGTGAATTTCTTGACTGACCCGACAGAAGGAAGGTCAACCCTTAGACCGACTGACATTTTGATTTTTAGATGGGTCGGAGGGAAACATGCATGGGTGGACCTTACAAGGGGTATCCCCTCTCGTGGGCTTAAGGGTGGGGGGTTTCACGGCAGTACTGGCTGCTTTAAAAACTGCTACAGGCAAAGTCAACAAACATGAGAAATCATGCATGGAAAATCATCACGTGTTCATACCATTTGCGTTTGATACGTTTGGTTTCCTCGCACCGGATGCGGTAGAGCTTCTTAATAGAGTACAACGAATCATGCATTGCAATGGTATATCCCCTAGTTCTATGAATGTAGTCTTTAAAAGATTGAACTTTGCTATACAAAAAGGCGTAGCGACGCAGCTTGTTGCCCGTTTGCCATCTCACTTGTTGTACGATGATAATTAAATTTATTTAAAGTTTAGAGGTTAGTTCCAAACAAATCACAAGTGAATCACATATGAATTACATGTGATTCATAAGTGAATCATATATGAATTATATGCGATTCATATGTAATTCACATATTAATCACATGTAATTCAGATGTAAATTACATATGCATTTTTGTGAGTGTTCTTGCATTAATTAAGTTTTTTTAATTTTCTAGTAGATTTTGAAGAATTTGTGGAAAATATTGAAGAGGTGAAAAGTGATAAATTAAAGAAAATATGAAAATTTTGATATGAAGAAATGATAACAATGTGAATCTTCGTAACATTTTTTATTTTTTATTTTGTATTGAATAAAATACTTGTACTATTATTTTATAGATTGATTAATAAAAATGAGATTTTTTATGATTTACTTACAAATATTATAGTATAAGAAATATGCATATATTCATTTGAAAAACATATGCATATATGCACCTAAAATGTTGAGATATTTTTGTTAAAAAAAATAGATTTTTTTTTTAAATAATTTAGTTTTTATTTATAAATTTAATAATTTTTAAAATTTATATTTTTTTAAAAAATGCACATTTTTTAAAAACAAAATTTGCAGTTTTTTTTTTTTTTAAAATTGTAGTTTTTTTTTTTTTTGAAAAACTTGCACTTTTTTTGAAAAAAATTGTAGTATTTTAGAAAAAAAATCAATTTTTATGAAAAAATTAAAGATTTTTTTTTAAAATAAAAACTTCAGTTTTTCTTTTAAAAAAAATTACAGTTTTTTTAAATGCAATATTTTTTTATTAAAAAAATTGCAGTTTTCTTTTGAAAAAATTGCAGTTCTTTTGAAAAAAATTCAAAATTTTAAAAAATTATGCTTTCCAAAAAAGTTAAAAAATCTGCAATTTAAAAAAAAAACGAATTTTTTTTTATATACAAAAAATCCGAAAATTTGTTTTATAATGTTAATTTGAGAGCTTTTTATAAATATTTGCAATAATATAAAAAATTAAGTTGGATTGATATGATGACGATCATGCCTTAATGAATTAGTTTTGATTCAACGCTCCACTTTTTGTTCTCGAGTTCTCGGGAAACTATGAGTTCTCAACCGATCATATATATATATATATATATATATATATATATATATATATATATATATATATATATATATATATATATATATATATATATATAGGAATGAGTTCTATGGAAAACAAATAACTAGGGCAACATACGCTGGAACCAATAATCAAACGACACGTGTCCATTTCTTTATTCACAAGTAATGTATTGTGTAAGTTATTTATGTAGTTACCCTAAAGTGATGTGTTGTCATGTTTTCATTGGTTCAAATATGTGTTGCCCTAATCCTTCATTTTCCATATAACCCTTCCCTATATATATATATATATATATATATATATATATATATATATATATATATATATATATATATATATATATATATATATATATATATATATATATATATATCACATTAGACAAATAAATATATTTATTCGTAAAGAGACAATGTATGAACCGAAGAAACTTGTAAAATTCGAAGAAAAAATACAATGTAAAATTCCCTTTTTTTTTCATTGCACACCTAAATCCAAATTTGGATAGGAAACAAACCAATAAGCAAATTTATAATTTTTACATTTGTGGCAAAAAAAAAATTTCTATTTAAGGCATAATTCAATTTTCGAGGGAAACGTCCATAAACATATTTCTAAACTAGAAATGAAGTCCGTGTGTTGCACAGGTCGGATTTTTTTGTTAATGTTTGGCGGGTCATAAAAGTAGGATGCTATAGTGTCATTTAAATACAAAGCAACCAGATAGATTGAATAGAGTATAATGTCCTAATGTAAAAAATGAAAGTAAACAAATAAATTAGTGTACGTTGCTATTTTTTGCATTTAACGCATTTGGATGATGTTGAATAAAGCCACCTAAAGAAGAAAAAAAAGAACATATTTTCTATTATTATCATATTTACATTTTTTTTGGATGCAACCGTGCATACTAAAAAGGTTACAACATCTATCTTTATCCATTAAGAATATGCTATTTAAAAAAAAACAAAAACAAAAACAAAACTTTTGGGACCATTTTCCCCAATTGCCATTTTTGTAAATTAAAGTTAAATGAAACGCGTTTGTTGACTACAATTAGAATCTACCTCAAGGTATTGAATATTAAAAACTTTGCTGGTTTTCTCAGCTTGAAGCTCATGTGGCAGAATAACTGCAGCATAAAAAATAATTTTTTAGGGAAAATTATAGAATAAAAATTACAATGTCTCATTCCTACAACAAAATGAACTTTTTAAACTTTGGTAAATGTTGTTGTCATGTTACAACAAAATATGCCATGATTAGGGTTATAAAAATAGTTCTCATAAAACTGTTAATACTCTAGATAATTTTTTAAGAGGTGAGATTTTTGGATAGTTAGTGCAAATCATGAACAATATAGTCGGCAGATACTACCTTTTGGATGGTGATACAGAGACAAAAAGTGGTTCAATGTGGCTGCATTTTTGACGAATAACACTGCAATAGAAATATACAAAAAGATTAAGCAAAAGAAAATGAAAAGATTTTGACATTTCGGAACAAAAAATAAGACTAAATGTTATAATAATATTACGATATTAGGCATAAACCTTAGAAATGCTTCAACTGTATTGAGATAATGAACAATTTTTTTTTTCATCAACATTCCATGCTTTACCCCTCGATCAACAATGCCTATGAGGAGCTGTGTCAAAATAGACAATTAAATATGGGACCATTACTTTCTTGGTTGCAAACATTTACACATAAATTCCATTTTCAATCCATTTATGAATATGATATATGTGGAAAATAAATTAGTGTAATACCAATTGGTAAGATTTGCACTCCTCCAAATCACATTGTCTGCCTCCTTCATCGCATCCGGTGTCAAAATGAGTTTAAAAAATAACATATTTCTTCATTAAATTGTGGATTTGTTGGTTCATGAACAGTGACTTGTGAAGTTGACAATGAAAAACTTAGAGAACTGTAACTCAAAATTTTGTAATAAACACATGAAAAACATGATCTTTAGTTTTTTGAATTCCCAAACCTTAAATCTTAGAAACCCGTTGTTGTCGAAATCAACTGCTTTCCCTTCTTGTTTCTTAAATTTAGAAAGAAATTCAATAATAAGGACCTAGGAATGACGAATTGAAGAAGTTAAAGTAAAGAAAAGGCTTATCGGATGGTAATTAACCTGATCATCAGCAATTTAGCATCATTTGTCACATAGGTCAACTTGAGTTTCACTTTCTCTACAAATGCATTGACATGACCTGCAGTTAACATTAAAAGCAAACCATCTTTCAATTTCTTGATTTTCATTTCTCAACCAAAAAGAAGTATCATCATAAACATAGTGAAAATTTTGTTGTGCACAAAATTAAGGTTACCTTGAACAACAGACTGCAAAGTTTTTTTTTATAAACATGGTTCAAGAAAATTAGAATAATAGATAGCATTTGGCTAGCAGTTATTACTCTAAGAATTGGAATTTGGAGCCGTTATCAAAATCTCACCAAATATTTACTTTTTGCATCTTTTCCTTGAAAGTAACAAATGCGTGTTCTGTGATTACCTTCCTTTTTTTTGGCGTAATTCAGGAACTTCCCTCGGGGGCATTTTCGGAATTCTTTCCTTGTTCCTTTCTTCTTCACTGTGCACTGTAGAGTTTTCTTTCTTGATCAATCACTTACTCTAGTTTAGTTAGTGTGAGAGATCGAATATAATTTAATACTTTTAAGGAAACAAAATCAATTTGCCTATATATCAGCACTCTAGTACAAGAACCCAAGACAAAACAACAACCATCAACATGATCAAAATGTCAAACAAATAGTGTTCTCATATAGATTATTCTCTTATACCTTAATTTTCCAGTTATGCTAGCTAGGATCGGTATGAATTTATATGAAATGATATTTTCATTTCCCATACAATGTTGGATTAGTATGAATTTATATCAAATGATATTTCTATTTTTATCTACTAATTTGATGTAATCTAAACATTTGTTTCTTTCCATCTCACAAATTACTGCAGATCTGTTGCACAACATTTTTCATCTTCATTTCATTTATTTTCTGGTGATACCCGGATTACCCAAACTCAACAAAAAAAAATCGACATTTTTTGAAATTTAAATGTGAAGTTTGTTATATATGTAGTATTTAAGTAACGGTGAACCAAAAAATAATTACAATGAACAAATATTTTTTTTAAAATAATCGGCAAGTACATTGCTTTTTTTTTCTGAGCTTACCTGGAATGACTTGTGAGCTTGATAGCTTTTATCACATCTAGTGGAGAAGCCGAATAACTACAAAAGCGAACCTTTGAAAAACCGCACCAAACAGTTTCTAGAATTCAAAAACCACACCAACATACAAGAATAAGGAAATTGTGATAACAGGTAAATGGTCATTAATAAAAACCAATATAAATTCTTCAAGGATTCATAACGATGAATATTACAATTCCAGTGTAAATGGTCTATATTTTATTGAACTTGATGTTGGTTTGGTTAATTTCATATTGGCTTGATATGATTATCATTGTTTTCTGTAGACTATTTATTCAAATTATATACCAATAAGAATTGAATTAGATAGAACATAAAAAAAAAAAATGCCAACTAAGGTTTGGTGGAGGAGCAACCGGTTGTGGGTTTTAAAAGATTTCTTTTCTTTTAATTCAAATGTGGTTGCTAATGGGGTACTAATATGAATTTTACATTAATTAAAAATCAAAACATGATATATATATAGGAAATTGATTCGATACCTGAGAAGGAGAAGGCGATGGTAATTTCTTCTATGGCGGTCACTAGAGCTGGAGCTAAACTGTAGCGGAAGAAAAAAACGTAGAGATGGATAATAGGATTTATGTAAAAGCTATCGACGTATTAAGGCACCCTGTTTTTTTTTTTAGAAGTCAACTCTTTCAAGAAACATGAACCATGAGAACAACCAACAGCAAGGACTTCTGCTAAATTTAAATCAATAGATAAAATAGATCGATATCATTCATATTAGCTTGAGAAGAAAAACCGAGAAAGATCAACTAATCACAAAAAGAAATATTGATGACGGCACAGAAGAAATATTGGATGAAGCAAAGAATTCTTACAATTTCTTTGGGGAAAAGAAAAGCTCGTCTCTACTCTTTCAAACCCTCATCGTACGTGTGTAACCCTCAATCTTTCTGTTTGTCTTTCGCCTTTCCTCCCAATTTCTGGTAACGGTGGGTAGTGAACAAACGAAATTATGAAGACATTTATGGAGAAAAATTATGACCCAACCCACCCTTTCGAAACTCATCAACCGAGAAGGTAATTAGGTAGAAAGCATATAACAAACGCTGCCCTACCGTCGTTGATTTCCCGCTGATTGATCAGACGAAACCAAATTACATACCTGCAATCGTGAGATGAAAAACGAAAGGGACAACCGAACTGTGTCCGGCTCCACTGCGCCGAAAGATGACCTAGAAAACGCAGAGCATCCATGGAGAAGCGGAGATAATGACGGTGGGAGAAGGAAAGACAGCGAGAGAGAGGGAGAGCCGATAAAAGCAGTCATAATCAGTCTAGGAGAGGAAAATGAAGCTGTGAAAGGATGGATGTAAAAGGAACCGGATATAGAAAGTCGTAGAAAGAGGCGGTGGAATGTGGGATTCAACTAACCCAGGTATACTAAGTAACCCAAGGAACAGTAAGGGTACTGTTCCTAACTTTCATATCTTTTATATATATATATATATATATATATATATATATATATATATATATATATATATATATATATATATATATATATATATAATATGTAGGGGACACGTTTCAAAATTATAAGGTGCAATTCAACTCAATAAATGATTGGTTGATTAATGCCACAAATGGTTATATCTTAAAGAGAGGATTTTATAAACAACTAGATTATAACCCGTAGAAATCACGGTCGATATTTAAAATTAAACTTTTTTAATAAAAGCTTATAATTATTAATCAATTGTTTTAAATAAAATATTAATTAGAATATTTGAGTTTTTTTATTTATGTAAAATTATAATTATTGATACAAATAAATATATAAAATTATTTTTCAAGATATATTAGACATTTTTTATTTGTGAATTAATTAGATGAAGTTCTACCCTTTAATCCGATAGTTTTATTTTTCATTTTCCGGTTATCTAAACATAATTTCTTTTTTTTTCGCCGCTCTTTAGCATAAATAGAATCCACATTAGTTTATAAATCTGTATAAGAAAATAAGTTAATTAAGAGTGTTATAGGATTGTTATATGAGTTTATAATGAATGATTCAAAATAAATATGTGAACTTATTTTTGTAATATATAGGATATTATTCATGCGTACAAAAATTTAAAAAAAATATTAATAGCGTATAATTAAATATCTTAATATAAAGATAATCCACCACAATAGTGACCATCTTCAATCAATTACACAAAATTTATTAACAAATATTGACATTATAATATTTAGTCATTTTGTATATTTATAAAAATTAAAATTTTAAAATTAAACAATAAAAGAAAACATCCATATTTGTTTATTTATTGATTTTGTCAAAATTAAAAGTGTATCCTATACCCCAAAATTATTGCACTATCTTGTACATCATAACCCTATCAGCCATTTCTTTGTTTTGCACCACCAGATACAAACGATCGACGAATGTTTTTAAACTACAATCAATCTCAACCTTTGCCGATTAAAAATCAACATCTTAGAATGATTGGATTATATTTCGTACATATAAAATTAAAAACACAGAGCAAACGATTGACATCGGTTGGAATTGAGGACGAAAATTTTGAAATTGAAAGTTTTATGGCTTCGATGAAGGTAAGATTCAACCCAGTTCATAATAATTTTCCCTTCTTTTTTCTTGAAATTATGAACATAAAAGTGTTTATGGGATCAAACATTACATGTTAAATATGCGGTACCAATCCCTTTGAAGATGATAACTTGCGATTTCTCCAGACACGATATCTCAAAGACTGGTTGCTTCAAGAAATCATTAGGTACTTTTAAAAGTTTTAGCAAAATATAATTTCAAATTCCAGAAATTCAAAAATGCTAAAAATTAGGCCAATTTTGTTGATTGTATATACTCACAAAATTAAAATGGATAGTATTTTAGTGAAATACATTCCATAGTTTTGAATTTATGAATCAAACACGACTATTATTGTAAATACGACAAAAAGGGACCAAAATTACTATTTTTCTGCCAATAAGAGGGACCATTCATGTAATTATTTACAACATGGACCAAATGTGTAAAGTTGTCAAATCAGGAACCAATCTAGTAAATAAGTAAAAAAAGGAACCATTGTTGTCAATCTATCAAAAACAGACACAAACCATTCTTTTAAAAATGACAAATAAGGACCAAATGTGTAAAAATGTAAAATCAAGGACCCTTAATGTAAATACGTCAAACATGGAACAAACGTGTAAAACTGTAAAAGTAGGGACTATTATGGTAAATAATTAAAACAGGGACCATTTTTGTAAATTTGGAAGACACATACACAAACTATATAAATGACTAATATACCCCTCCTCATTCACAAACTAACATTAATTAAGTAAAGGACCAATATTATTTGGGTAAATATCACTATAACTCATTCAACTATCGTCATTTATCTTATTTGGTCACTAAAGTATTTTTTTTGCTCAACAGGTCATTAAACTTATAATTTACATGTCTATCAAGTCATTTTCGTTAGTTTTTAACAGATCTTTCGTTAACCAGTTATTATAATTTACAAGAATGATCCCTATGATTTCAATTTTTTTCATGGTTGGTCCCATACCAGCATAGTTCATCACCAACATAACCACCATTCAATTCCGACAACCACCACCCTTCACCTCGGGCAACCCCGTCAACTATTATACTCAATCTTTCTCTTACACCCATTTCATATACATCATATTTCTCTTTCTATATATAGAACCTTATTCTTCTTCCTGTTTCTCTCTCCTTCAAGAACACTAACTATAATGGAAGGAAGTTCCACTGATGATCAAAGCACAACTATAGAAACAACTTCAACAATTGCATCACCAATGACTACGCCTCCACTGATCGGCAGTGGGGGCAGCATGGTTCTTGTCACCGATGAAGCGAGGATGGAAGCTAGTTTCTTGAATTCTCATTCAAAAGCTGATATCGTCGATATGTTGAGGAAACACACATATAATGATGAGCTAGAACAAAGTAACAGAGGTTGTAGCTTAAACAAAACCCCTTTTACAAACGGGTTTAGATCGGGTGACAACTTGGTCAATGCTCGAGAACAATTTTTTGAGAAGACAGTCACCCCAGCGGCGTCGGGAAAACTGAACCGGTTAGTGATACCAAAGCAGCACGCAGAGAAGCACTTCCCGTTGCAAATCGGAAGCACTTCCAAAGGAGTTCTTTTACATTTCGAAGACATTGGTATGAAAGTATGAAGATTTCATGATTTCGTTACTCATACTTGAATAACAGCCAGAGCTACGTTTTAACCAAAGGTTGGAGCCGATTCGTGAAGGAAAATAACTTAAAAGTTGGTGACATTGTGAGCTTTCAAAGATCCACGGGTTCAGAAAAGCAACATTACATCGACCGGAAGACAAAAAATGGGTCAGGTAGCTCCAATATTCAAGAACAAGCAACTTTACAACATGTTCAAGAACGGTAGTGGTGCAGGTGACGAACGATGCTAGTAAAGGACCAACCATGAAAGAAATTGAAATCATAGGGACCATTCTTGTAAATTATAATAACCGGTTAACAGAAGATCTATTAAAAACTAACGAAAATGAATTAATAGACATGTAAGTTGTAAGTTTAATGACCTATTGAGCAAAAAAAAAAATACTTTAATGACCAAATAGGATAAATGACGATAGTTGAATGGGCTATAGTGACACTTACCCATATTATTTCATTAACAACTTTTTATGCTTCATCATTATGGAAGGTACAATAATAGTGAGATACCAAAAGTTCAAAGTTAACAAAAAATGACCATCTGTCGCTGCTCATACAGAAACAACAATCACAAACAAAGAAACAACATACAAAAACAACAGCCACAAATAAAGAAACAACAATCACAAACAAACACCCCACATGTAACTCAAAATAGAATGCTATTAACAGTTTCAAATAATAACCATTCCAAGCCCATATTTGAATTACTTGTTGACATCAATAAAATGTTGTAATGGGTAGATCTTTCAAAAGGAAAATGAAAGTAGAATGCTGCAATTGCATAAAAATTGATTGAACTTATAGAATCAGCTTAACAGTAACTTATTTAAAAGTAACTTGCTATCTCTATTGATGGTTTTATGCTTTTTCTAGTAGGATTCTATAAAATGATATTTTTCTGGAAAGTAGGGTGCTATAAAATGTTGTATTTAGTCCCACATAAACGTTATTAAAGGGAAGGAGGCTACATGGAGTTAAATTATAAAAACGGAGATGTTACATGGTTTTTACAGATCCCATTCAGTATTTAACCTAATTTCTAACTTTCACCATAAAACCATTAAGCAACAACTATTAGCCATAAATTTCAAGTTTATGATTAGACTAATTGTGTACAAATAATATTGTTCTTGGTCTCATGTAATACCGGTTTACATTAATTCAACTGATCAATACTTAGCAACGTGTTTCCTTAAACCGTGTTGTATATACTGGTTTCCATTAATATTGTCTTTAAAACTTTAGATCTGAAGGTACTACTACCATGTTCGATTTGATTGATTCGTTTTTTGGATTCAATGAAGCAGTATGCTGAATAAGTCAGAATACGTACATGGTGTGAACTTCTTGATACATTTATAAGATGAATAGTTTATATTTTCTAGAAACGATCAATCAAAACACATATTACCTGACGGAGAATTAACCAATTCAACTTATGCAGAATCCGTATTGAACTTGATACCTCACAATACATCACAAATGTAGAAAGCGATAACAATTTTGGAGTATGGTACCTCGAAGAAAGAAGGGAATCAAATAAGATATCAGTATTAATTTTTTGAGAAGATAACAATAGTTCCTGATTTATTGGCTAATATTATATCGATTTCAAATTCAAAATAAGTCAATGATGTATTTTTCCTGAATTGAAGGGATAATTGTATAGTTTCCAATTTAAAAAGATTTTGAAATCGATATCTATTCGATTTTAAATTTAATGGCTTATCAAATACAAACTGATTTTATAGGAAAGGTTTCATAAGAAGACAAATGACATATGCTGACGTGACGTGGTAGGCTCACAAAGATAACATGTGTACTATTGGAACTATTGTTTTATTAGTAAGGATAGATAAGAAAAAAAAAATATTACTGTTGAAATTTGTTAAAATTCATTAGCTCTGTTCTCGTTGCAAAAAACTGTAACGATTTCTAAACCTTTAAAGAAAGTACTATTAATGGCTATTATTTAGAGGATACATTAAGTTACAAATTCCTTTACTCGTAAGGTTAAAAACAACATTAACAACGTCATGTCATTTTTTAGAAATCATGTAGATTATGTAACCGACTTTTAGACTTGTTGGTTACAAAACATGGGCGAAGCTTTATAGGGGCAACCTGATTTTTTTTGTTAGAATTAGCCCATCTACTTTAATTTTATACATATTATGTCTAAAAATATAAAATTTTGATTATGACCCCCTTTTACCGATTTATATATATATATATATTATATTTTCAGCCCCAAATCAAATGTTGAAGCTCGGCCCCTGTTACAAAAGATTATATTAGGCACACTATAATAAGTTTATTACACAAACATATAATAATCGTTTCGGCCATTCGAGTATAATATTCTTTCTTAAGTTTGATATAAGTATAACAGGTGGGTCCCATTCATATCCGCATACAACATCAAGGAACAATTTTACGGTTTCATTATTATTATTATTATTATTATTATTATTATTATTATTATTATTATTCCATTTTCTTTTAGTGTGTTTGTTTGAATGGAACGTATGCAACCGATTCCAATACGGCATCGTATCGGGAAGTTAAATTACATAGTTACCCTCCTGACACCCCTAGGCTTTCCTCCATAAGTACTCCCAACACCCCTAGCCATTTCTCCTCACCGCATAATCCACCGTTAGTCACTCTCTCATCGCCTTTCCTCTGTGCAGTTGAACCCTAAATGGCGGTAGTCTCCAGCATTGTCTTCATCATTTTCTCGGTGTTGTCCGTCGCCGAATGTAGAATTCAAGGAAACTACGCCGGCGGCCCTTGGGAAGGTGCTCATGCTACCTTCTACGGTGGAAGCGACGCCTCCGGTACAATGGGTATGTCACAATTCCTTCGCATTCTCTAACATAGTAATGGATTTCACAAATTGGATATGTATTTAGCTATACAGTACAAGTAGACCATCTACATCGTCCACAAAAGCTTCGGATCCTAAATTTCATGTACATATGCCGTATATATAGTCGTATAGTACAACTGGTTAATACACATCATCTAGAAACTTCGGATTCCGGTAATCCTTACGAAATTTTAAGCTTAATTTTACTCCCCTGTTACAGGAGGCGCTTGTGGCTACGGGAATCTTTACAGCCAAGGATACGGAGTCAACACGGCGGCGCTCAGCACCGCCCTCTTCAACAACGGGCTAAGCTGCGGCGCATGTTTTGAAATCAAGTGCGCCGACGACCCTAGGTGGTGCCACCCTGGTAGTCCCTCCATTTTCGTTACCGGGACCAACTTCTGTCCTCCCAATTTCGCTCTTCCAAACGACAATGGTGGGTGGTGCAACCCTCCTCGAACCCACTTCGACCTCGCCATGCCCATGTTCCTTAAGATTGCTGAATACCGCGCCGGAATTGTCCCCGTCTCCTACCGCCGGTAAGAACCTCCCTCTGAAATGAGGATATATCATATACAACTCTCTTTGCAGCAAGTACATGTTACTTTTCCTCAAAATGTTAAGCTATTTTACTGAAATACCCCTGGAATAAATCTTTTTACCGGGAACAGATACCCGAAATTCCGGCCACTTCAATTTTTTTTTTCTCTATCCCTGAACTAGTTTGGATTAAACGAAAACGACCCTCTAAATACATATCGTTACAAGCTAGCCCTTTTTGTTTCAAAATTAATTATTTTCGATACCTTCATTTTTTGTGTGTTTTGCCTCAAAACACTGCTTTTAAAGAAACGTAGGATTTTCTGGCTAAAGTACAAGCATAGATGCAAGAGGTACAAGTGGAGAGTGACCAGTCGGTTTTCAACTGTCTATAGGGGGTAGTTATTTCACATGGGCTGATTTTAAATGTTTTCAAAGATAGGTGAATTAATTGAACTAGAAAATTTAATGCTTACGGTGTCGTTTGGCTGAATGCATGTGCGATGCTTAGCCACGTGATGTACGTAAGTTTTTAGGTCCCACCATAATTACCGTAGATCCTAGCGCGTGATTTATGATTACATGTCTGCCGTTAGGAGTATCTGATTGATGAAATCACGGCCGTTGGTTTCACTATAGTAGGGGCAACAATCTTGAATATGCGAGCAAGATCGCCGTACTGCGTGTTTTCTCATCTTCCCTACGCTTCATGTCCTGTCCCCCTGTTGCATGATATCAAATCCACTTTTGGGTATTTGTAATTTGACGATATTGACCTTATGGTTGTTGGATTTTACACAGGGTGCCATGCCGGAAAGCTGGTGGAATCAGGTTCACGATCAACGGTTTCCGTTACTTCAACTTGGTTTTGATCAGCAATGTCGCGGGTGCAGGGGATATCCAGAAAGTTTGGGTGAAAGGAACCAAAACAAATTGGATGAGTATGAGTCGTAACTGGGGGCAAAATTGGCAATCGAATGCAGTTCTCATCGGACAATCTCTTTCTTTCAGAGTCACCGCCAGTGACCGCCGTACCTCCACCTCGTGGAACATTGCTCCGGCGAATTGGCAATTTGGTCAGACCTTCGCCGGAAAGAATTTCCGGGTGTGAGGTTAAAGTGAAATCCCCGTATTACCCTTATTTAGGAAAAATGGTTTTATTATTATTGTTTGTTTTTTGCTTTAATTGCTTTTATCGGGGGTGGTGAAAGTTGGTATATGTGGAAAAGATGGAGGGGTGGAATAGACATGTTTTGGAAACTTTTTCAGATTTCCGAACATTTAGGGTTTGTGTTTTAACAGTGACGCTGAGGCGGCTGCAAAAAAGAAAAATGCAGCCCGCAGCAAAATGCTGCTAAAGAATTTTAGTGAAAAAGTGGTGTTTTTATTTTTGTATTTTGGTTCTAGTTTCTAAATGTGAACTGTATTTAGGGTTTGTGTTGCTACTAATTTACATCTTGTAAGTCAGAAAAATAGACTTGGTTTGTTTTAATCTGTAATCCAATGTATTGTTGAGAATTATCTTAATCTTATTGTTTTACAAGCTTTATATATATATATATATATATATATATATATATATATATATATATATATATATATATATATATATATATATATATATATATATATATATATATTTTAAAGGAATCTATGAATGGTGGAAATAAGGATAGTTTTATCTTGTTAGATAAAACTATGGCAAACCGGCAGAAATTAAAACAAGGGATTTTTGTTAAATTATTTTTTGGTTTATGTTATTTTATATAGAAAAGGGGATAATCATTAAAGTGATTAGAATAACTACTGAATAAGCAAGGTTAGGTAACGAAATCTTTAAACGAGAACAATCGCAAAAATTAGAAAAAGTTAATGGGATGATTTCGCAAAGAAAAATAATTTACTAAGACTATTACTAGATAAGTATTTATTTTGTGATATTATCTGAAAATATGATAATATTAGGGCTGTCAAATATGTGCCACGGAGAACCAATCAACATGTTACCAACCGAACCAAGAAAGTTTGTTACCAATATATTTGGTAGCCAACATGTTTGGTTGGTAGTACCGTACCAATTCAGTAATGATATTAAATTTTAAATACCACGGTATTACTGTACCAACCAATTCATATATATATATATATATATATATATATATATATATATATATATATATATATATATATATATATATATATATATATATATATATATATATATATATATATATATATCGTATTTTTAAATGTCAAGTGTTTACTGTTTACGATTTTAAAAATATGATTAGATTTAGTCAATACTTATTACCACATTAGATTAAAAAAATTGAAAAATTTCTTAGTAACTATAATAATTAATTTACTAATTTATATTACTAGACGAGAAAGTGTCTCATATCATGACTGGTCTTTAAATATTACAATTGAAAATTAGATCAAAATTGTTAATATATCATTACTAATTTGTATCAATCAAATTTGTTGGTAGCCAAACAAGTTGGTATCAAGTATAGTTGGTACGGTACTGGTAGCAAAAAATTTATACCAATTATAGTTGGTATGGTACATGGTTTGAGTAAAAATCAATTGGTATCGTACCATATTCAGCCCTAGATAATATTGTTACAAGACATCTCTCATGTTAGTTTTTATTTTTTATTTTTTAAAACGGTAAATAATTTAATTCTTATTTATTCCAAAACACCATTTATGTTTTATAGTGAGACTTGAACCCAAAACTTATGATTTGAAATAATTATTTTTTATCATTAAGCTAAAAGTCTTTATTTTAATGTTAGTTATTTAATAGAATAGCACTTTGAAAAGAGGTGGGTAACCAGATTAAAGTATTCCAGTTAAAAAAGGTTAAAAAAATTAGTTCAGATGTAATCAAATCATTATCGATTTCTTAATTTTATTACTATTATTTTATTAGTAAAATTGTATATAGTTGATATATTCATTACTAATAAAGTTAAAAAAGCAAAACTATATTAACAAATCAATAAAATTAGAACCAAATCTCTATTTATGACTAGAATGATGTTTTTCAAAGCCACAACAAAATGGTTAAACAAATGTATTTGTATTTTACAAAAAAATTGGCGGCATGAAGTGAAATACGAGGGAAATTGTTGAAATTTCTTGATTCCAAAGCATTGAAAAGTTGAGTTGATGCTTTTAAAACTTTTAGGGTAAATTTTGAATTAAAGTGCAGTATGAGGAGAATTTTAGACAACTAAATAGTAGCCCCATGTGATGTGGGGAGCAAAATCATACCCATTGTGGAAATCTTCAAAAGGAGACATACAATTACTTCTCATCTCAAAAGTCAATTTAATTGCATTGTATCGGCTTTTACTCGATCTTGAAATTTCAACAGGGTTTAATACATGCAAACATAATAACCGTAAATTTGCACATATAGAAGATTCAAAATTCAAACCCTAACACATTAAAAATAAAATATTGTCACACATCCAAATATTGTTAGTGTTATGTGATTAACTTTGTATATAGTTTTGGAATGGATTCATACGAGCATTTCAAATAATATGGTTTACAATTTTTGTTAAAGACAACATTTACTTTAGTGTACAAACATATGTGATTATAAAATTAGAAATGGCAAGGAAAGATTCAGAAGACACATGAAAACCTTGGATTCTTTACCTCCCCTAGTACCAAAGAGAAAAAGATTTTCTTTTTTCAGAATAACAATAGGAGTTGGGATACCCTACAATACATTACCCAGCCCTACCCTACCTTACCCTAACCCTTTCTCGGTTTGTCCTTTATTCAACCAACAACACCACACCACTCAACTTCTGACAATTTCGTTTTACACCACACAAAACTCTACAACACATTCTGCATCGTTGCCCATTTGTCATTCCGCGTATGAACCAGTCCCCACAGGGCTATTATTGACTTTTAGTAAACCCTCTTTCAAAACCGGATATAAAATGGGTTCTAAACCGGTTTTGAATTTTAACTAACTGGTTTTGACTTTTGAGTAAACCCGATTGGATTGAAATCAGTTTTTACACTATAATATTCGATCATATAACAATGTATAGATGGGATTGAAACAGACTTTAAAAAGGATTAAAAAAAAGGATTAAAAAAAACTTTGAAAATTGGTTTAAACCACAATTTTGATGGGTTCTCTAAGTTTATTATCATAAACCCTTCGTATTTGTCGGAAATATTCGGTATTATTTGTTCACGAGTTTTGGGTTGATTAAAACCAATATTCTAAATAACATAAGATGTGATTTTAAAACAATATCAAGCCTCAAGTTTTTTGAGTCGTGGCGAGCTACGTCGTTTGTAAAGCGTGACTTAAGGTGACAATTTTGTATAATATATATATATATATATATATATATATATATATATATATATATATATATATAAAAGAATCATTTTTCCTTTCATTACATTATTTGAAACTCCCATGACTTTTCAATTCTTTCTAATAATGATTATAAGTGGGTTAATAAAGTTAAATAAATATCAAACCTAAAAGTGTAATCATATATAAACTAAATTTCAATATTAAAATAATATCTTTACTTCTACTTACAAAGTTATGTTTTTTAACTTTTTACATATTATACTTAATTTATTAGTTTTAATATATTGTTGGATGTAGACCATTATCATTTTAAAACTATAACTTTTGAACAGTTTGTATAAAATATTTAAATTATAAACTTAAATATAACATTACAGGACAAACTTAAATATAAATTTTAATTTAACTTAAACAATCCAAATAATATTTTCTAAATAGTTAAAAGTGATAAATTGTAGTGTCTTTCTAATATCGATTATAATTTTGTTAATAAGGTTAAAATATCAAACCTAAAGTGTAATCATAAATAAACTAAATTTCAATACCAAAATAATATCTTTACTTCTACTTATAAAGTTATGTCTTTAACTTTTAACATATTATACTTAATTTATTAGATTTAATATGTTGTTGTATGTAAACCATTATCAATTTAAAGCTACAACTTTGAACAGTTTGGACAAAATACTAAAACTGTTAAATTAAATATAACATTACAGTGTTAACTTAAATATAAATTTCAGTTCCACTTAAAAAACCCAATGAATATTTTGTGAATAGTTAAAAGTGATAAATTGTAGTGTTAAATGCAAAAACTAAATTAAAATATCAATTTAACAAAAATATTTTCTAAAGATATTTGTATAATCGTTAAATGTTTTCAAATAAGTTACTTAAAATAACTTACAATAACAACAGTTAAAAATAGAGTAAATTACACGAATAGTCCCTATGGTTTAGGGTAATTTGCGCGTTTGGTCCCTAACTTATTTTTTTAACTCGGAAGGTCCCTACTGTTTGTCTTTGTTACACGCTTGGTCCCTGACTTACCTAAAAATATTATTTTTCCCTTGATTTATTTATTTATTTAAATAAACACACCTCCAATCCCACATCCTTCACCTTCCTTACTTACCCCACCATTTTTTCCTATTTAAATAATAGTCTTTTTAGGTAAGATAGGGACCAAACGTGTAACAAAAACAAACAGTAGGGACCAAACGCGTAATAAAAACAAACAATAGGGACCTTCCGAGTTAAAAAAATAAGTTAGGGACTAAACGTGCAAATTACCCCAAACCACAGGGACCATTCGTGTAATTTACTCTTAAAAATAACTCTATACAAATGATTATTGTCACATTTAAAATCAAATAAACAATGTCTGATGTTTTAAATAATTATAATGATAGAAATTAAAACGTTAAGAAAATACACTTTAAAAAATTAATTAACAATAACAAAAACTATAAATAACATGAAGCCATATATTATATTTAATTTTATTCATGACTAACTCGCTGCTAGAAGTCATTCAAACAGTTGATATTATACAGTTATAATGTGTGTGTGTATATATATATATATATATATATATATATATATATATATATATATATAATCATATAATTCAAAATAATCAATATATTATATCGATTTAATATACAAATTATTATATCAAATTTAACAACAATGTTATTGTTATATTTAAAAAAACATATATTTGTAAAGATTTCAACTATATAGGTGTTTCTGTGCAACGCGCGGACATATAAAGTTATGTTTTTAACTTTTAACATATTATACTTAATATATTAGGTCTAACATGTTGTATGTTAACCATTACTATTTTAAAACTAAAACTTTTGAAAAATCTGTATAAAATACTTAAATTGTTAATTTAAATATAACCTTACAGGATCAAAGTTAAATATAAATTTTAGTTCAACTTAAATAACCCAAAGAATATTTAGTAAATAGTTATAAGTGATAAATTGTAGTGTCTTTCTAATAATGATTATCAGTTGGTTAATAAATATCAAACCTAAAGTGTAATCATAAATAAACTAAATTTCAATATTAAAATAATATTTTTACTTCTATTTAAAAAGCTATGTCTTTAACTTTTAACATATTTTACTTATTTAATTAAATTTAATATGTTGTATGTAAACCATTATCAATTTAAACCTATAACTTTTGAACAATTTGGACAAAATACTTAAATTGTTAATTTAAATATAACATAACATGGACAACTTCAATATAAATTTCAGTTGCACTTAAAAACCCAAAGAATATTTTTTGAATAGTTAAAAGTAAGAAATTGTAGTGCTAAATGAAAAAACTAAATTGTAATATCAATTTAACTAAAATATTTCCTAAAGATATTTTTATAATCGTTAAAAGTTTTCAAATAAGTAGCTTAAAATAACTTACAATAACAATAGTTAAAAATACCTCTATATAAATGATTATATTGTTACCTTTAAAATAAAAAGAAAATTGTTTGATGTTTTCAATAATTACAATGATAGAAATTAAAACGTTAAACAAATAAATTTTAAATAATTAATTAAAAATAACAACTATGTAACGACCAAAAATTTCAACCAATTTAAAATTTTCGAAAACAACCCGATTCCGTTAAAGTTATTACAAAAAGGTTTTCAATACAATTTATTTTAAGTATTCCCAGAATCTCATCACAATATAAACATGAGGAGCAGTACGATCACGTCTTCGCCTTGCCACGGTCTCCTGAAGAACCTGAAAAACATTAAACCACAACTGTAAGTCCGAAAGCTTAGTAAGATATCCCCAAAATACCAACCACATATAACATACACGCATAACATGCCATAACATATCCGATCACAGAACAACCATGCACTTCGGGTCTACTACGGGACTGGTCCGCCGCACCGGCCAACAGTCCACCTGGTCCACCCTCCGAGTCTAGCCATATACCTCGAGTCTATAGTGTGATTGGTCCGCCCGCACCGGGCCTTCAATCCACCTGGTCCACTCTCCGAATCTAACCACATACATCGAGTTTGCAGTGTGATTGGTCCGCCCGCACCGGGCCTTCAATCCACCTGGTCCACTCTCTGAGTCTACAGTATGACTGGTCCGCCCGCACCGGGCCTTCAGTCGGCCTGGTCCACTCTCTGAGCCTCGGCACGTCTGGTCTGCCCTCTTGGGGCCTACAGCCTATCCGGACCGCTCGCTGGGCCTTCGGGACAACCGGTCCGCCCTGGGTATCTTGGCCTACAGCACAAAGCAGGACCCGCCTCAACCCAACTCCAGTCCAAACAACCATGTGCACATATACATACAATCATATAGCAATTCACAGTCAACAAGCAGATCAAACATATCACATAACATATCATCATCCTAACCAGGATACCGACCTAACCGGTCACTAGCATAGCATCACCCTATCTCTCAGGATACCGATCTCAATCAGGTCTCTAACATATACCATCCTAGCTACCAGGATGCAAACATATCAAAGCAACAACATAACAACAACTGCCCGGATCTCAATCCGATAAGGTCCGGCCTTGGTGCCGTAGACCCTGTTGATATAGTGAGGATAACTCACCTCGAAACTGCCGGCTGAAAGGATAAGATCCCGCTGCTCCAAACTCTGACACGAACTCCTCCACTGAACACCAAAACACTCTACTTAATAAATACCCTTAATTACCAAAATACCCCTGGAAGACAACTGGTCAACCCTTGGACAAGGTCAAAGTCAACCCGTGACTGACTCTACTCGCCGAGTCAACCCGATGACTCGCCGAGTCCCCAAGCTCAGAACTTCCCTCAATCCGCGACCTAACTCGCCGAGTCACCCCGAGACTCGCCGAGTCCAACAACTCTGAGTCCACTCGCACACAACTCACCGAGTCATCCCTTGACTCACCGATTCTCGACTCAACCAGAAAATATTGGGACTCTTCGACAAGACTCGCCGAGTCTAAGGCTATCTTCAAACATCCCCCAGGATGAACCATCACTACATACAAACATCCCCCAGGATGAACCATCACTACATACACAACTCCTGGATCAGAATCAAGCTGGGAGTCCCAGACTCCATCCCTACATCCATCCTGAGACTCTTGGCTCTACACCCGCAGAATCCCTTTCGCGTCCTCAGCAGACATCCCATCATGATGTCATTCCCTACCACCACCGCAATCACGCTGCTCAATGACCACCGTCGGACCACTCCGATCATAACTCTACACTGCCGCTTTCACTTCCGTGAATTTACTCTTTCTCCCCCACTTAAATTAGGCTTCGCCCTCGAAGCCTACAACAACTCAACTCCAAAAATACTCCCACAACGCGCCACCTGGCCTTAACCGGACCAGGTCCCTCAAGGCATAACCATCGAAACTTGAACGCACTTCCTCTTTCCTTGCGGTGTCCTGTCCACCGTCTCGAGCCGGCCACCGGCTTTACCCTCTGATAACTCCACTTAACAACTGAGTACTACTCATGGTGCAACACTGCTCCAAATCACAACCATCACTCGACCCATATGAGCTAGAAAATAACCATGCACCACCGGATTCCTGATCCGAGTCCAACTCTAATCATTCTGCTGATAGAAAGACACATTCTTCAGAGCAACTTCCATGAGTTCTCCTCTTGCAATCACATACACATGCTGAACTAGCTCTAGCACCCTCAGGTTGGGAAAACCCGATACACTGATGACATCTGAAAACATCCCCCAGGATGAACCATCACTACATACACAACTCCTGGATCAGAATCAAGCTGGGAGTCCCAGACTCCATCCCTGCATCCATCCTGAGACTCTTGGCTCTACACCCGCGGAATCCCTTTCGCGTCCTCAGCAGACATCCCATCATGATGTCATTCCCTACCACCACCGCAATCACGCTGCTCAATGACCACCGTCGGACCACTCCGATGATAACTCTACACTGCCGCTTTTACTTCCGTGAATTTACTCTTCCTCTCAGAGCTACACTCCTCTCTCCCTCCTTCCTTACCAAGGAAATCCACTTGGCTGCCTTGTCACCACGACAAGTGCCACGGTGCTTACCCAACGCTGCACCACCCCTTTATAGCATAACCGCTATCCATGCAACACACATGCTCTGAATCTGCTTGCAAGGACTCTCGAGTCCATGCACCATCTCCACTAATCAAGATCAATACACGGGGCCAGACCTTCTGATGCTAACACATCGCAACATACTCAATCCATATCCTCAACCGGACTAACAATACCTGCAGAGTCTTCAGCATGACTGGACCGCTTTACCAGGCCTTCAGCCAATCTGGACCACTCTCAGAACCTTCAGCCAATCTGGACCGCCCTCCCGGGCCTTCAGCCTGGCTGGACCGTTTCCCCCCCCCCCCCCCTCGAGCCTTCGACTTGACTGGTACGCCCACCGGCCTTTAGTCTATCCAGACCGCTCAAGTAACATCCATCATTCTGAGATATTTCCCTCAGGAAATACTCCCATGCATACTGTTCTAGCCCTTTAAGGGTTCCGAACTCTATCTCAATCGCACATGCTCGATCCCGGCCTGATTCCAGGCCCTCCACAATCGAATGCCCTAGGTCTGCATTCTGCCCCGCATGCCTGCCACTTACTCATACCAGCCTACGCTCTTGGCTGACACAACACTGCTGAATCCCAGACAGCTCAACAATCTCACATACTCATCGATCATCCGGAGAATTTTCCAATTCTCCCCCACTTAGGGCACTGACTATCAACCACCGGTCGCTATCACCGACCTCCCAAAACAACCCTGCCCAATTACACGCAGACTGATTTCCCACTAGCACTAGCAACCTTCACAAAATCACATTTCCACACTGATCATCCCGCTCGAAAGAAACTTAATCTGCAGCTAACCACTCCTCAGAAAGCAGATGCTACCCGACATTCCGACCAATGCCAGATTCCCACTATCAACCCCATGAATGATAACCAACGAAATTCCCAACACTAACCCATAACCATACCATAACTCTTAAAAACAAAAAATACCACACCAAGAACCACACAAAGATACTAGCACATAAACAATACTCCACAATAATCATAAGATAACAAGACATTAAGGAAGAAACATACCCGCAGCTGCATCCGGCACTGCTCCGACCTCCTCTGCTGCAAGCTGAAAAGCACGACCCTGAGCCCTTGGGGGCTCCGCTCCACCCTGACCTCCACCTGCGATCCTCAAAGTGGCCGGTGCTGGAGCTTGCACCGGTCCTGCAGCAAGCTGTGGACAGTTGACCCTCAAATGTCCAACCTGATGACAATGGTAACAAATCCTCAAATCCCGAACCGGCGCTGACTTCCGACAATCCCTCGCATAGTGCCCCTCCTTTCCGCACTTGCGGCATGCACCCCCGGACCTACAAACTCCGGTGTGACTCCTTCCACACTTCCCACAAGTGTGGCTACTCAGATCCCCCACTCTAGAATCAACGGTCTTGGACCGTTTTGGCACCGGCTGCAACTACATCGGAGCCTGCCTCAGCTCACGCAACTGCAACTCAATCTCTAACTCACGCCGCCTGACGGCCTCCTGCAACTCCAACAAGGTCTCGCACCTCTACGTAGACACAAACTGTCTGATGTCCCTCTTGAGCATGCTCAGATATCGAGACATCTGAGCCTGCTCCGAAGCGAACTCAGGTAAGGCGCACATTGACACATGGTTTGGGCACCATGCTTAACAAACTCACATTGGAGGTTTTCGTAATGGCTACACCACGTCTCTCATTATAGCGTGTTTTTTAGAACCATGATTAAATTTGAATGTTTGCAACTTTTTTTTAGTTTTACTTTTCTAACAAGTTTACCCCGTCACAGGTGCATGTGGACGTATAACATAAACACTGAACATAGCAGTGACGTAGCGTCACATATGCGCTAACATGGCAAGTATTGTTTCCTTTATTTAATTACTTAAAAAGTGTCACATAAATGAGAGAAAAGGGGGCTGAGGCGTTGGCGTGATGATTATCATTTCTTTCAATTAATTACTTAAAAAAACGTCACATATATTGGAGAAAAGGAGTAACCGGATTTGAACCCCCAACATACCATACACAAGGCAACAACTTCATAACTAGGTTGAAAGAAGTTAGTTTTATATATTCTTGAACTTTAACATATATAATACTTGAATAAGTTAGGTGCATAAAATGTACATATTTCATGTTTATTTCACACATTGCATTACATATTAGCTTAGTTTTACATGCATTTTTATATTTGGTTGGTTACTTATTGTCTATCAAAGGAACACTTTTGTTTGCACACGTTTTGATGGATTTAAGGTACTTTTTATGATCGGGATGCGTTTTGGGGATGCTAAAGGAACTCGACACAAAATTTGGAAGCAATCGGTCGAGAAACAAAAAATGTTGGAAAAACTATAGGGATCCAAAATAGGAGATTTCACACAGAGCGTGTGAAAATGGGCATCAAAGATCACACGGGGCGTGTTGGCTAGAAAAGAAGGCGTTGACTGCATTCCATATGGGGCGTGTGCATTTACACTGAATCTATACGGGGCTTATGGAACCTGATAAGGCTGACTTTAACATAATACTTTGGAGGGCTTCCCGATTTTGGCAACATACTTTCACCCTCCACACATGGTGTGTGGATTTGTATTGAATTCGCACAGAGCGTGTGGAGCCCAAAAACTACCTTTTGGCAGTTTTCATTGATTTCTTATTTTGAGACTTGGATGCCATTTTAAAAGGAGAACTTATCTTGGACAAATTAAGGCGAATTTTTATTGTGGTTTTTGCTAGTCACTTAGATATTGTTTGGAAACATTATTTTGGTTTATTGTAAGTCAAATTAACATCTTAATTTTCATTTGTAAATTTTGATTTTCAAGCTTTAGTCATGTTCGACTAAAATCTTTCTATTCTGATTCTGTAGTACGATTGTGTTTATGCATTTAAACATATAAAGTGATGGTTTGTTTATGATTCTATATAGCAATTGTAGTTTTGTTTTAACCTAATGTTTGATTTGATTATGATTCAAATTGGTCATTTGAATTAGGGTTAGATCATTCTTATTATTTAATTTATAGAATTTGTGATTGTTTTAAGATATAATATCAAAGTAACACACATCAAATTGGTTTTGTGACGGGATTAATTTCCGTGTAAATTGTAATTGCATGTTTTTACGATTTTGAGCTTATGAGAAGTATCAAACATGTTTGGGAACATTCACACACATAACACAATGCGATCTTTCAATATAACTCTAAGTGCTTGTTTAGATTGGGTTAGTAAAACTAGGTTTAATTCAAAGAGATTATTTTGATTAAATACTTTGGTGAATGGAGAGTAATATAACTTGTTAGTGTTTTCAAGTACCAACTTGGATAGATTACGACTTAACTTTATTTCATGATTGAATTGCATGACATATATGTATATTATACAATCAGAACCTCTTGAGTTATTGAATCACATCCATCCTTTTTTTATTTGTTTATTGGTCATTTATGCAACTAAACAAATCCCATTTCGTGTGTGTAATAGATCTTGTGCAAAGATGTATATTCAGTTGTCATGTGTCTTTGTGGACCGACCCTCTTTACCTTGTACTAGTTTTTTAGTGCAACATAAAGTTATTTTAATATCTAGTTGTACCCATTTATTTGTTGTGTTTGACACCCTAACAAATATTTTAAATATAATAATAATAATAATAATAATAATAGTAATAATAATTATAATTATAATTATAATTATAATAATAATAATAATAATAATAATAATAATTATTATTATTATTATCATTATTACTACTACTACTACTACTATTATTATTATTTAAATATTTTTATGAATGTCTACAAATATTTTTAAATGTATAAGTGTATTTTAAAAGCTAAATCATATGTTTTTGCAAAAATATAAATATATTTTATATGTATTTTGTAACGCCCGGTTCCTGGTATGTATTAAATTCAAAATTTTATTCATTTTTATATAGAAACTCGACGAGTTGGAGGCCCCATACTCGTCGAGTAGGAATGGATTTGGACGGGGGTTGGATAGTCTACTCGACGAGTTGAGAGCCTTAACTTGACGAGTAGGACAACCATAGTGAAACCCTAATTTTCAGGGTTGAGCACCCTATTTAAACACCTTAACCTCCAAAGGCTAGCCTCATTTACAACCTCCATCATCCCAAACACTAGCCACAAAACCCTAATGCTTTGTATGAGCTTGTGAGATATTTTGAGTGAATCTTGTGTGTTTGAAGCTTGTGAAGGAATGAGAATCTTGGGGATTCAAGAAGAAGCTAGTAGATCTAGAGACACCATTTCTTTCTCATCATTTTTTGGTAAGCAAGTATCAAACTTGCTTAGTAAATTCTTAGATATCCTTATTATCATTTTATGGGATTTTTGGTCCAAGAAGCATAACCTTTAAGAAATGGACGTCCCAAGTGAGTATATCATCAGATCTGGAACCATGGATGGCTTTCATGGCATAAAGGTGCAAACTTTATGGCCATTGAAGCCCCATGCAAGCTATAGGATGTCATTTTGGCCTTTTAAGATCCAAAAGGCCATGCATGGAGAGAAAGGTGGAAGCTTTACGTATTCATGTAGTGTCTAGGGTCCATATCTCATTTTATATGCTTTAGCTTGGAGCGCTGATGGCTTGTGGACCAAGATCTAGGTCCTAAAGAGTTAGGGTTTGAGCTAAACCCATTCAGGAAGGTTATTAACAGGTAAAGTTGGAAACTTTACCCTTAAAAGGACATTTTTAGTATTTAGATGGAGTATGGAGCTTAGATCTGAAGGATAGGAGCTTAATCTATTAAGATGTATTAATATACTGAAGAACTCGTCGAGTCCATAGAGGAACTTGACGAGTTGGGTCGAAGTGTCCCGATTCTGTAAAGGGAAAAACTCGACGAGTTCAAGGATAACTCATGAGTTGACTGGAGAAGTCTTGATTCTATGGATAAGGAACTCGATGAGTTGTGAAAGAACTCAATGAGTTGGATCACGATTTCAGGGTTTATGATTCATGGGACTCGATGAGTTGATGGACCAACTTGGCGAGTTGGGTTAACCCAAGATGTTGACTTTGACCAGAAGGCCGACTTTGACCAGAGTGTTGGCTTTAACTTTGACTTTGACCAAAGTTGACCCTTAAGGGGTTATGAGTAAGAAAGGGTAATTAAAGGAGATCCTTTATGTGTAGGGGTTTGATTGGAGTTGATTTCAGAGCTGATGACGGTTCACCTACTTCACGACATTTGAGATAAGTTACCTTCCAGTAGGAATGGGTCGAAGGCACCAATGTCGGCTCACTAGTATTTGATTATAGTTGAGATGATTGTCTTTGTGATAATTGTTTGGTATGCCACTATCTGTTATGCTGTATGTGCTAGTGTGTTATGTTATTATGCAATAGTAGTAGGAAGGGTAGGATAAACCTTGTTATCAGTTGAAAGAGACCAAAGAGGAGGCCAACACCAAGATATGCTAGATAGTATGTGATTTATATGTATATGCTAGGGTATTATGTGGTAGTGGTAGGGGTGAAATAGTCCCTGGTTACCGGTTGAAAGAGACCGAAGGGGTAGGCCAGCACCCAGAAAATACTAAATGATTTTTTGTTAATTTCTGTAAATAACTATTAATCTCTTACACCCGTGTAAAGCATATCTCTTGTTGAGTTTCAGTAACATTTAATGGTTATAATTTATATAACTTGTATAATGTCTTGAGTTTTTTTTATCAAGGATAAACAAAAATATTATATATATATATATATATATATATATATATATATATATATATATATATATATATATATATATATATATATACTGAAAGATCCCATTCCTGAACAACCTCTGCCAACCAGTCATTTTGATCATGATGCTTTGATGAAAGCATTATTATGATGATGTTGATGTGTCTCACATCATATTGGAATAATCTCCCTTGAATCGTAAAAGGTATTGTACAATTATGTAACATATAAGATGTCTCATCAAGTAAAGCGGTTATTCGATTAGAACTGTAGAACGTGCTTCAAACCTGTTCAAACATTAAATAAAAGGAAGGTCTAAGAGATTGTGTACTCTAATGGACTTAATAATGAAAATACTAAATGATTTTTTGTTAATTTCTGTAAATAACTTTACACCCCTGTAAAACATCTCTCTTGTTGAGTTTCAGTAACATTTGATGGTTATAATTTATATAAATTGTATAATGTCTTGAGTTTTTTTTTTATCAAGGATAAACATAAATTATATATATACCGAAAGATCCCATTCCTGAACAACCTCTGCCAACCAGTCATTTTGATCATGATGCTTTGATGAAAGCATTATTATGATGATGTTGATGTGTCTCACATCATATTGGAATAATCTCCCTTGAATCGTAAAAGGTCTTGTACAATTATGAAACATATAAGATGTCTCATCAAGTAAAGCGGTTATTCGATTAGAATTGTAGAACGTGCTTCAAACATGTTCAAACATTTTGTGTACTCTAATGGACCTACAGTTCAGTTAAGGGAAACACAACATAAACTCATAAATTAAGAAATGTCCAAAATGATCAATGATGTTTCTATAGTGGAAGAAAATGGACACGAATAGGAATTGCTCCTCTTATCTCACTAGGATGAAGAAGCTTGGCATGAGGAACTCTTCAAGTATCTATATGACAGAACTATTCATTTTTCCATCATCCACTTATGTTTGTTATATTGCAAGTGACACTAATAGTTGATATTATGTGTTGATGTTTTGGAAGAAATAAACAACTGATTACAGACAAATGGTATTCCATGCTAAAGATATAACAAGTGTTGTTATTGATGTTGCTCGAGCTTTTGATGAGTAATTAGTTTGTATTTGAACAATAAATGTTTGTACCTATTCGTATAGGGACATGTAACAATTGAATGTTTTTTGAATAAATCCAGATTTGCTTATCATTTAATGGATGTTCACATTCATGTTCTAAAACGATGTATTCTATGTTAAGAATATATTCTCATAGTGTTATTTATGAAGTAAATCTATAAGTTTTCATTAAATTAATAGTTCTAAAGATAACACAAATATTGTAACATCATAAAATTTAAGATCGGGTTCTTAAATTAATAAAGAAAATAAATAAAGATGATTTATATAGTTAAATCAGCGAGGAATAAACATATCATTAATTGATATGAAATACAGAAAGTTAGAAGTGAAAAGAATAACATTTTAAAAGTTAAAAGGGGTAAAAATTCCAAATTGATGATGAAATGGGTTTGGATTCTATGACCAAGATGATATTGTTGGGTTTTGAGCATTCTAACACTCCTAAGTGTACATGCAACCCTAAATACCTTGGATCTGTGTTTTCTCTATTATACATGCAAATAAGAACTTCCAAGGTATTATCCTAATCTAGCATATAAAATAATGAATATAACAAGATAGAATACATACCTCTTTCATGTAGAAAGTCTTCATGAAGCTTGAGTGCCAAGTGCCCCAAGTGTGACACCTCAAATGGTTCACACAACACCAAATACACTTGGAATAACTTGAGAGAAATCTACAACTCATGAAATCGGCTAGCCCTTCATTACTCACACTAGTGGCCGATTTTTGTCAAGAATAAGATCTTTATATAGTGTTACAATTAGGGTAAACCCTAATTGTCATGACTTTCCATTTCCTTGGATCCATGGGTTCAAATACACCATGGAGCATCCATGGACCATCCTATGGGTTTTAGCCCAACTTGATTATCCATGGAGCATTAGCCCACTATACAAGTATGGATGATTTACACAATCAACCCATATATTTAATTAGTCTTCTTTTGATCACTTAATTAATCCTAGATTAATTCTTGATCAATACTAATTAAATAATCTTATTATTCTTATTATTAATATACTAGAACTTATAATATATTAATAACCATAAGTGTCTTATTTCTCTCATTATAGTCTATCCAAGTGCATGATGCCATGCAACCCAAATGGACCATGCCTGGTCGGGTCAAGTCTTACCAATTATAGTTATGGACTTAGACATTAATCCAACAGTCTCCCACTTGGATAAGTCTAAAACTAATATTGTGTATGACTTCAGGAACCAACTGGCAATCATAGCTCTCAAAAGCTTCTGTCGAACTCTGACCTTGTCGATGAACTCTGACCTTTGTCAGTGACTTGTCCATTAGATAAGGGATCATATATTCCTCCATTCTAGATATCATATGGACTGAGACATGGATTATAATCATTCTCTCTGTCCATTTGTTGTTTCCCGATTTCCGATTTATGACGACTGACTAATTGAACAAATCAAATCAGTCCTGGCCCGGCCGAGCACTTCCATTTGTCATCATCAAATCATCGAGGGGCCCACAGATATCGCTTTTATCCCGAAGGTAAAAGGAATGGATAAACTTCGACTCATATGGCTTGTTCTACTACTTGTTGAATCATACACAAAGGCACGTTTTATAGCACCGAGTTACCAAATGCGTTTTCGTGCAATCAATGTACAACCAACTCATAGTAACAACTCATATCTCTAGGTTTGAAGAATATAAGATATTATCGTCTCATGATCACTCGTGATAAAATCCATGAAGTGATTCCAATGAGCGCGGGTTGAATCCAATACCCAGAACTTATGAGCACTCATGAGTGTTGTAGCCCTTTGTCCAACACCTTAGACCTCTACAAGCCAACCCATGACAGTCTTAATTCATATCTATTTCCAACATATGACCGACTATGGATGGTTTGAATAACTTAGTCATTCCGGAAGAATAACCTAGTTTATTCGGGAAGTCAAAACATGCAAAATGAAACACAAGAATAATTGAATCCAATATGGTATCAAAACCTATGAACATAAATAAAACACCTTTTATTTATCACCATATGATTACACATTATTCATTGTATACTGTTTCAGCTATCAACTTTATTCTTGAATTTAAAACGATAGTTGTCCCATGCTCCAAGCATGTACACTATGTTTTCTAAACACTAGTCATGCCATACACCAAGTATGCATACTATGTTTGTCTATGATCTTTACTTTGTGAACTAGATCCATTGAACATAACTTCAATGATTCTCTTTTCACACTCCCAAATCCTTACTGCAAGTACAAGAATTCCAAATTCATGTCATTTACTGAAATCTGTTAGATTCTAAACTTATATGCATTGATCCTCTTGTAATGACTATGCACAAAGTCAGAAAGACTTGACAACAATCATTACAGAGTATTCCAAAGGAGATCAGCTCCTTGGAAACATCCTTCTTGCATTAAGTTTCCTAATCTTAAACAGATTGAAAATTCTAACTTTGAAACATTTCCAGATTCCATTTTGACTATCACTTCTGAACAAGAGTTGCCTCCTTACAGACTATGTCAATATGGCCCTTCCAGAATTATCACTATACTTCCAACTGTCCTTGAGCACCCAATCTTTGGTAAGCCTTAGATTGTCCTCGACAACTATTTAATCCTTTTTAGTCACATCCAGTTCTAAACCTTTTCACATCTTAATGCCCCAGGCATTAGGAAAATTTTAGAATGGATGAATATAGCACATGTAATCGATCCTATATCCGAAGCATTTGGGACACGATTCATGATGTCTCACATAAAGACTAAACCAGTCTTTTGCTATAACATTTCCATTTCTATTTGCCAAGTTCTCATAATTCAGATTATGAAAAGGGATGCCGTACTCATAATAGAATTTTTAGAACGCAAATAATGGACCCATATACATAATTTCCTTATGTTGAACCATTCCAACATGAAATTCATATCTATATATATATATATATATATATATATATATATATATATATATATATATATATATATATATATCCTTGACTAAATGATTAAAACCTCACGATCTAAGCTTATAGATTTGAGATGAAGTATAATTTCCTCTCCCTTAATTATAGCAAAACAACTCTTTTTCCCAATTGAAACCTTTTGTTTTCTATAATTAACATTGCTAACTTGCAATACTTATCATAATTATCATGCTCCCACTAACATGATGATTATTAGCATAACACTTATGCTCCCACTAGCTTTGACATGTACTCAAAAATCAGCTGACTTTCTTACCAAAGTTCAGATTTCTGATACTAGATTGTTTTGATAAAACTTTATCAAAATCATACACCTTCCCTTAGATAGCACACTTGTGTGTCTAAACAATTATGAAGAGGGATGCCGTAATCATAATGGTTAGACCTTTTTGCCACTTCTCACAAGTCCAGGTTAGTGTGCCGGTAAACCACACATGCTTCACTAACGACTTTGAGAATGCAAATATCACAATTGCTATCTAGCTAAAATCTACTTAGTGAAAGTGTTTCCTCACCATCATTGTCATGAATTAGAGAGAAACCTTATGACACTTAGATTTAATGGTGTATGTGTTCTTATCCATGTGAATTGTCAAAACCATAGACACAAGACAAGGATAATGACAAATCCACACTCATATGGATTGAACTCAATCTTAATTTCTTGCCACCTGGCAGCTCAAGGGCCTGCCATTGCTTCCAAGTTGTTGTGCAACACATTGAGAACTCTAAGAACTCATATGCAAAACCAACTTTAACTGGAATGGGCATAGAATATGTCAACACGATAGGTTATAAACCTCAAGTCGTGTGCTAGTGAAGAACTTCAGGTTTTATTCTTGATTAGTTCTTGAGACTTTCAAGACCTTTAAGACTCCCACTGTCCTCTTGACATATAAGACTTTCTTGTCAGATATTCAAGAGATAGTGTGGGTTCTTATCAAGACAACCACTTCACACAATCGGCCTAAGTTGGTCTTTGTTTTATCCAAAACATCACAACTTACCAATTTCAAATGTACAAGAGTAGAAAACTTTTACTCTTACATTTGACAAGTGTTTTAAACCTTCTTTAAGACATGTCACTCAAGTTACAATCTTGGATTATGACTCTAAGACTTGTATTGGAACGAAGTATGACTCATTTTCTTGATTTAACCATTTCAACAATTCAAGATCCCTCTTCTTAGTCATAATAATGCACTAAGATTTCCTTAGAGAACTAATTGTGCTATGGTTTCTTAATCATTAAGATGATCACAAAACTGATACTAAAGTACTCTCCCATCTTTTTAGATTTGAGAAACTTTTATCCTTCTGCCTAATTTGATTCTTCTTATTCGCTCTGCCATACATTGGAACCTTTTCCAATGTCTCAGAGTTACACTTAAGCTTGTAAGTATAATCATGTTTACTGAGCTTTAGTAAACTATGACGAATAGTCTTATCAATCTTTTGTGGTGGACTTAATCAGTACACAAGAATGTGTACTCGATCCCTTAGTCCTTTACTTGACTCACACATCCATGTGAACGAGTAATTAGTCTTAATTTTCCAATACTTGAAAATTCTCATTCATCATGCTATACAACTTGCATGATTCCAAGTTCCAGTCCAATTGAAACTTGGGTGATGAGAATCTTTCCTTATTTGGTAAATTTAGACATTACCACAAATGAAAGAATCAATTTCATACTTCCACTCTTGCTATTAATGGCATCCTATAAGCAACAATTTTTCCTCAAATGCCATTGTAAGGATATTTTAAAAATAAATAAAATCAAAATTTTTCCTTTTATTTTAAACTTTGGGGAAAACTTATCCTTACAATCCATATGAAAACTTGTTGTTATCTATTCCTAAGCAATATCTCATAACTCCTAAGAAGTAGCTCAAGAATCCGATCTTCAAACTACGCGATAGAAATCCATCTATGCGATCAGATTCAACATATTCTTTCTTTAAGTTTCTTCACTTTTTCTTTGATTCTTAAAACATCACCATGTGACCCAGTCACATCATGTATCAAGAATCTCATAATAGAAACTTAACAGAGTTAGATAGTGGACTTTACCTGAAGTAGAGTCAAACTTATTGACTTTTAACGTCCTTAGGTAAATTTGGCAGCTTCGCAACCAATGCTCCTTCCTTTGGCAATATAAACATATGGACCCTTTGATAATGGTACACGAGACTATCACAGACTTAGCTTTTCTCTTTACCATTTAGTCAACCGAGTTGACTATGGCCGATCCCTTTCCATTGGGAAGAGAATGCTTTTTCTGGATTTCCTTTGTCAATGTCCATCAAGTTTTAAGGAAGTTGATCTTAACAAATAAATAAGATCATTAAGGGTCTTGTCATAGTCTGTTTTATAGGTGTTCCAAAAGAAATCACTATGTGACTTAGAAAGTAGTTGAACCACCAACTTTCTCAAGACTTTGACACCCAACTCTCCCGGCTTGTCAATATGTGACTACATCTCCAAGATGTGACCACACCTAGACCTTGCCTTGCCACTTGGGCTTGAGTGACCTTAAACTTTTCAAGAATTTGTGGGTTAGGGAGAATAATTGGAGGAGGTGAATGAAGTATGATTTCCAAGGGACATCATCTTCATTTAGGAAAGCTTGTTTCAAGAGATTTGGGGAGATCATAAATGTCTAAACCAGACATCTTTTGGGAGATATTCAAGATAGTTGATCTTAAGTCCTTAATATGACACCCAATATGAAATATTAAGGCTAGGACCCAACAAACTATTTTATAACTTAGAAGAGGTATGCCGTAATCCAAGCTATAAAATATTTGAAGGTAGGTGAATGACGATTCACCAATTTCCACCAAGATAAACGAAATGTATTATTAGGTTTTAATTGGTTTTGAAACTCCTAGATCTTTTGAGATTCATTGAACTGTTCAATGGCATGTTTCAATCTCGAGTGTGCCCTTCAGGTTTTGTGACTGGGATGCCGAGGATCACAAAACAAGGTGTGAAGTAACCATGCAAATTACTTGGTACCCTTAAGTGTTTACCCCTCAATCGATGTGCCGGTTAACCACACACGCTCCATCGATACTATGATAAACATTAAGTTACCCTTTGCCTACCTTATTAAATACGAGTTAGTGTGCCGGTTAACAACACACGCTCCACTAACCGACTTAAACAAAGTGCAAAGTGTAATTTCATGTATTAGCACCTTATTCACATTTTCCTAAGTAACTAAGATTGGGTATTATTAAGAGTTTAGTTACTTAGTATTTATCATTAATACTTTTAATGAAGGGAGAATTCTAGTCATGTCAAACCCGTTCGGCTAACGACCCTCCACCAGTCAAGCAAGCGGTAGGTGAGAGTGGACACCCATTAAGTTGCCATTTTATAGGCAACAACCTTATACCCACCTTATAGACCGGCTTCGTGAATGAGGCGTACTAGCGGTAAGACTGACTTTACTCTTACACACACACACACACACACACACATATATATATATATATATATATATATATATATTATTAACTTATAATATTATAAAGTATAAGGGTTGAATTTTAACTTTTAAAATTCTAAGGGCTAACTTGGAATTAAAGTATTCATAAGAGAAAACTTTACAAATTCCAAAACTTGAGGGCAAGTTTTGAAACTATTCAAAACTAATTAATTCCATAACTTATGTGTTTAAAGTAGATTTAATCCAAAAACTCTTCAAGTTCCATAACTTGAGGACAAATTATGGAAGACTTTAAACTAATAAAAGAATTAACTTTTCTTTATTTTATAACTTATGGAATTAATTAAGGTTACACTTTTTTTATTTATTTATTATTTAATGAAGAGAATCTTGGTCCTCCATAACTTGAGGACAAGTTATGAAGTCATAAACCCATTTAATTAGAACTAGACTCTTCATTTTTGTAACATTTGCCAACTATTATGAGTTTTATGAAACTTAAATGTGACTTTTCATATAACTTGAGGACAAGTTACAAAAACACATTTTAGAATCAACTCTTAGATTAATTTGGATTGAAAACACCTATTTCACTCAACTTTTCTATTAATCTAAGCAACTCATAAGAACAAGATAATTCAAATCAAACTTTTTCATGTAATTAGTCTAAACCTTAAACTAATACAAAACATGAATCTATTGACAATTATCTTTGAAATTGGATTAGTATAAACGTTACCACATCAAAAACAAGTTTATAAGTTCAAAAACATCTTAGGGTAATGTTCCTAGTCCAATTCCAGCCAAAAAAGTCGAATTTATGCTGTCTGGGGGTCCAACTTGTCGAGTGCATGAACAAACTCGGCGAGTTGGATGCTTTTTGCCTTGGACTCGGCGAGTCTGCTGGGCAGACAGCATCAAAACTCGATTTTTCAGCTCCATTTGCAAGTATAACAAGAAAACAAGCCTAGGCTCTGATACCACTGTTGGGTTTTGAGCATTCTAACACTCCTAAGTGTACATGCAACCCTAAATACCTTGGATCTATGTTTTCTCTATTATACATGCAAATAAGAACTTCCAAGGTATTATCCTAATCTAGCATATAAAATAATGAATATAACAAGATAGAATACATACCTCGTTCATGTAGAAAGTCTTCATGAAGCTTGAGTGCCAAGTGCCCCAAGTGTGACACCTCAAATGGTTCACACAACACCAAATACACTTGGAATAACTTGAGAGAAATCTACAACTCATGAAATTGGCTAGCCCTTCATTACTCACACTAGTGGCTGATTTTTGTCAAGAATAAGATCTTTATATAGTGTTACAATTAGGGTAAACCCTAATTGTCATGACTTTCTATCTCCTTGGATCCATGGGTTCAAATACACCATGGAGCATCCATGGACCATCCTATGGGTTTTAGCCCAACTTGATTATCCATGGAGCATTAGCCCACTATACAAGTATGGATGATTTACACAATCAACCCATATATTTAATTAGTCTTCTTTTGATCACTTAATTAATCCTAGATTAATTCTTGATCAATACTAATTAAATAATCTTATTATTCTTATTATTAATATACTAGAACTTATAATATATTAATAACCATAGGTGTCTTATTTCTCTCATTATAGTCTATCCAAGTGCATGATGCCATGCAACCCAAATGGACCATGCTGGGTCGGGTCAAGTCTTACCAATTATAGTTATGGACTTAGACATTAATCCAACAGATATTTGATAGCAACAAACCAATTAGAATGCTTAAATTCATCAATAATGGTAGAATCAAGTATAAACATTAGTTTTAGATGATTTTGGGGGGAAATGGTGGTGAAAACAATGGAACCCTTGGTATGCGAGTATTTGATGAGTATATGATGCTTATAAATATGATTTGATACTAAAAACATGATTTGAATGCAAGAACTAGAAGGCTACAGTGATATATAGTTGAATTTATGGAATAATTGGTCATAAGGGTTGTAACGGTCAGAATTTAGGCAATTACCTTTCTCTCCCTTAGAATGAGTTTTCTTTGCAAATGGGGTCCCTACGTATGATGGGCGTACATAGTTGTATGTTTAGCGTACTGGGGGAAAGCTGATTGTCGACATGCACCATGTACGCGGGGCGTACGTGGATCGAGTCTTAAACCCTAACTTTAGGGTAAGGCCCCTATTTAAACGTTCTTAAGCCATTTGAACCTTACCTAACCAGCCTCCATTACTTTCAAACGTTCCTAAAACCCTAAATCCTTTGTGAGCAACTCTTGAGCTTGAAAGTGCCACAAATACCTCATGTTTGGTGTGTTAGAAAAGAGAAGGAAGTGGAAGCAAGCTTTGAATGTGGGAAAAGCTTTTGGATCTTGCATTTGGAGAAGCTCAGGAATCTTGTGGAGGTAAAAAGGTTTCACCTTTCTTATCCTTTTTTCTTGTTGAGATAGGGTTTCTAGAAGTTCACTTTTGAGTCCATAAACCCTCTCTTGGGAGTTTGGGCAACTCCAGAGGTTAGGGAGATTAGATCTGAGGTCCTTTGGCTTGATTAGAGCATAAAAATGTCAACTTGATGACTTTTATGGCTCCATGCATGAGTTAAAACCCTTAGGTCTTAATGTGACATAATGGGTTGTTGAGAGCATTTATGGCATGCAAGGGCATTAAGTTGCCAACTTTAAGCCTTATGACCCTTGAAACGTTTAACATCTGAAATTTGAGCGAAAAGTTTGCATGCATTAAGAACTTAATGGAGTGGGATGCAAGTCAGCGTGTACGTTGGACGTACTATGTTGTACACTAGGCGTACAACCACTAAACCCAGTACGTTAAGCGTACTGAAGAAGTACGTTGGGTGTACGGTCTCAGAGAGCTTTGGGCCTTCGGCGGACTTTAAACCTTTGGGCCCTAATTGTTTTGGGCCTGGACTTGTTGTTTTTATGGGCCTGAATTTATCATTTGGGCCAATATTGGTATGATTGGGCCTATTGGGCCATCTGGACCAATATAGAATTGGACTTTGATGCTAGGCCCACTAGTGAAGGAAATACTTTTGGGCCATCATGGAGGGACTTAGACTTAGGATTTTTGGGCTCTTTGACTAGGTTGAGTTATAATCCTATTAGGGTTATTTGTATATTTGTTTAGTGTGAGATTTTGGACTGGTAGTCGAGCAGCTATTGTTTTCAGCAGACTGAGGTGAGTCTTCTCACTATACTAATGGGTCGAAGGCACCAATGCCAGCCCATTACTTGATATGAGATTTCAATAGTTGAATATGCAATGGTTTTGTTATTTGGTATGTATTAACTTATGTGAAGACCATGGGGGAGCCCATGCCACTTGGTAAGACTATGGGGGGAGCCCATGACCCTTGGATATAAGACCATGGGGGTAGCCCATGGACCAACTCTCTGTTCGGGTGCGAGGGCTAGGATACTTCTTCAACAAGGTTGTTCTGGGTTTCTGGATTATGTCTCGAACTCAAGGGAGGAAACCACGACAAATTTGAGAAGGGTGCCTATTGTGCGAGATTTTTTCGATGTTTTTCCAACGGAGTTGCCTGGGGTGCCTCCTGAGAGGTAGGTAGAGTGCTGGATAGATTGATGTCTGGTGTGGATCCAATAGCCAAGGCGTTGTATCGTCCGAGTAGTTCCCCATGGGGAGCACCGATCATGTTCTTGAAAAAGAAGGATGGGTCACACAAGATCTGTATTGATTATCGGGAGTTGGACAAGTTGACGGTGAAGAACCGTTACCCGCTTCCAAGGATCGATGATTTATTTGATCAGCTTCACGGTGCATCTTGGTTTTCAAAGATTGATATTCGGTCGGGGTATCATCAGATGAGGATTAGGGATGAGGATATACCGAAGATAGCCTTCAGAACTCGTTATGGTCATTACGAGTTTGTAGTGATGCCATTCGGGCTCACTAATGCCCCAACAACATTCATAGATCTAATGAATCGGGTTTCCAGGCTGATGCTGGATCGATCTGTAATTGTTTTCATTGATGATATCTTGGTCTACTCTAAGACCAAAGAGCAACATGAGCAACATTGAGGAAGGTGTTGGAGACCTTGAGGAGGGAGAGGCTATATGCCAAATTCTCCAAATGTGAGTTTTGGTTGCGTGAGGTGCCGTTTCTGGGGCACATCATCAACCAAGAGGGTATCTTGGTGGATCCGGCCAAGATTGAGGCAGTGATGCGTTGGGAAGTTCCAAAGAACATATCCGAGATCCGGAGTTTCTTAGGTATGGCGGGGTACTATCGGAGATTTATCCAAGATTTTCTCCAAGATTGCAGTACCTTTGACCCACTTAACCAAGAAGAGTGTGACCTTCCGATGGGGTCCAGATCAGCAATTGGCATTTGAGACCTTGAGACAAAAATTATGCAAGGCCCCGATTCTGGCGCTACCAGATGGATTGGATGATTTTGTGGTGTATTGTGACGTTTCTATCTCAGGTTTGGGAGCTGTCGTTACCTATCCCCTGTAGGAAGGTCAAAGCGGAGCACCAGAGGCCTCATGGCAAGGTCCAACCGTTACCCATCCCCATGTGGAAATGGGAGAATATCACCATGGACTTTCTCATAAAGTTAATTAGGACGACGCAGGGTGTTGATTCTATTTGGATTATTATGGACAGGTTGACCAAGAGTGCTCATTTTTTTCTAATTTCTGAGAGTATCTCCGCTGAGAAGTTAGCGGATATCTATGTGCGGGAGGTGGTAGTCAGTCATGGAGTGTCGGTATCTATGGTCTCGGACCGCGATGTTCAATTCACTTCCAGGATCTGGAGGAAGTTTCATGAGGAGTTAGGTACTTAACTGCTTTTCAACACAACTTACCATCCCGAGAATGATGGGCAAAGCAAGTGGATGATCCAGACGTTTGAGGATATGCTTCAAGCATGCATTTTAGACTTCGTAGGGAATTGGGATACTTACCTTCCACTATCAGAGTTCTCACACAACAAGAATTATCATGCTAGTATTGACTGACCCCCCTTCGAGATGTTGTATGGTCGGAGGTGTAGGACTCCGGTAAGTTGGGGGAGGTTGGCCATTGAGTCATGGGAAGCACCGAAGTGGTTCTTAAGACCACCGAGTTGATTCAACAGGTGCGTGACAGGATTCAAGTCACGCAGAGTCGCCAGAAAAGCTATGCTGACCAACGGCGATCGGATCTCGAGTGTCAGGTGGGAGATTTTGTTCTGCTGAATGTGTCGCCCTGGAAGGGCATCATCCGCTTTCAAAAGAGGGAAAAGCTGGGGTCCCGATTCTGTAACATCTCGAGTTCAGGAGTGCAAGTTCAGGGTTCAAAGTGAAATTGTGAATGGTCAACTCGGTGAGTCCATGGGTGGACTCGGCGAGTAGGGTCGCGATTCTGGTCGCGTGTTAAGTGGCCAACTCGGCGAGTTGGCGGCTGAACTCGGCGAGTTGGTGCTGTGTGGAGAAAACCCTAATCCCAGGGATTGAGCCCTATATAAAGAACATAATACCTTCTCCCCAGCCTCTTTGCTCTCCCTTGAACTCCAGAAACCCTAATATTCGTGTGTGAGAGAATTAGAGAGCATTTGGATCTTGAAGGAGTGTTTGTTGAAGAAATCTTTGAAGATTAAGAGGCTTGTAGCAAGGGGCTTTGCAAGGTTTTGGCTTATTCTTCTGTTGGAGTCTTCTTTGGAGGTAAGGATTCGTTGCTTGAGCTGTTATCCATCTAGATCTATCATTTGTGGGATTTTTGGGAATTTATCTAGTGCTACCTTGAGTTTGGAGGTTGGATCTGAGGTTGCTACCTCAGATCTAGAGTAGTGATGATCCAAAAGAGCATAAATTCCCTGTTCAAGAGCTGTTGATGAAGCCTTTTAGTCCTAAACCTTAGCCAAGAGTGTATTATGCTTAGATCTTGTAACAGCCCGAAATCCAGGTATTCTTCTTTTGGCCTTGCATCTTGGTTAAGTTTGTGAATTAGGGTTTCCATGGGTGGCGAGTACGCTGGGCGTACAAGGTGTACGCTGCGCATACTCGCGCGCCTCATTTTGGACGCGTTTTCCCTCAGGTACGTGGGGCGTACCCAAGGTTACGCCCGGCGTAATGTATTCAGACCCAAACCCTAAATTCCTTTGATGGGGCTATATAAGGAACATGTGGCTGGTCTTTTCAGCCACCATCCCTCAGAGTGAAACCCTAAAAAGAGTGTACCCTCGTTCCTAGGCCATTGTGTGTGTATTCTAAGCTTGGTGGTGCCATTTCAAGGTTGCATAGAAGAAGAAGAGCTTGTTGGAGAGGCTAGAAGTGGTGATCAAGTGTAGATCTGAACTTTGCAAGGGCTAAAGCTTCATTTCCAGGTATAAAGTTCGGATCTTGTCACTTGGTTCGTGTTGTATGCTTAAAAGGTCATTTTCTAGGGTTTAAGTCCCAAAGGTGGAGACTTTTGTGCAAATGGCCTCCATAAGCTTAGATACTTCATATTTCTGATCTATTGGAGTTGTAGACTCATAAAAATGGCATCTTGGACGTGGGGATTTCACCATGCATGAGATCTAGGTCCTTGAGTTTGAATAAAAGGTTGTATTGTGATGTTGGAGCCTTTACAGTCGTGCCAAGGCTTAAAGGTCTCGACTTTATGGATTAAGACACATTAGAAGAGTCGCATCTAGAAGTGGAAGTAATGGCTTAACCGATTAAGACCAGAAATGGAGAGTGGCTGATTCTGGGGGTTACGCTGGGCGTAACTCCCAGTACGTGCAGCGTACTGGGTGGAGACCCCGATCAGGGAGGGGTTGGTGACGTACGCCCCGCGTACATCTAGAGTACGCCCCGCGTACTCTCAGGGTTTGACTTTGGTTGACTTTTAGGGTTTTGGTCAACTTGAGGACTTTAGGTCAAGGAAGGGTAAAATGGTCTTTTACCCTCTGAGGAATGATGATAAGGAGTAAAGTTCTAAGTGGTGGAAGTCCTTGTGTAACATATGATATTTTTATGTTTAGGCGAGGTTGAGCCGTCGTTCGGGGTCGGTGAGATCTTAGACTTTCCACAAGGTGAGTCTTCTCAATATACTACACCCGGAAGGGTTTGACTGTGTGACCGGAAGGTCGGATTTGGCATGAGATATATGTGTTGTGTGTGATAAGTTAATCGTTATATGTGCCATGTATGATATGCTTGATATGGGCCGGAAGGCATTATGTATGGGCCGGAAGGCGAATATGTTATTGGCCGGAAGGCATTGTAATGTGGACCGTAAGGTTGGCATGGGTAGGACCGGAAGGTTTACCCAGTCGGGACGGAAGTCCCCTGAGACACAGGGACCGGAAGGTCAGGGCCTGGAAAGGCGTATGTGCGTAGGTTGTATTTTGGGGAACTCACTAGGCATTTATGCTAACAGTTGTTGTGTTACGTGTTTCAGGTACCAGCGAGGACCGTGGGAAGGCGCCGGCGTGATTTGTACACACTGATAGGGGATTTATGATCTTGGGATTTGTATGACTTGTTCTATGACATGATACATTGGATTTTTATGCTTTATTTTGGATGGAAATACAATTTTAAGAAATGAAAATTTTGTTTTAAAATTTACGTTGTTACAAGTTGGTATCAGAGCCTTGGTTTGAGGGATTTGGGTACACCTTCGGGCGTAACTGAACTCAAACCGAGGATTTGAGAAAATCTTTCAAAAACAAAAGCATAAAATTTTTATAAGGGATTTTGTGGTAATCAAGAAGGACGCAGTGTGTACGATCAGCCAGCGCCTGAACGGTAAAAACCCCCAAAATACTCTTACAATATGTGTTATGAGATATGATATGATATGATACGATATGAAATGCCTGCTAGAAGACTAGGTATTCATATTAGGACTAGAGTGGCCTGATTTGAGATGCCTTAGTCTAGGAAATCTGTTGCTATGAGATGCTTTGATAGTGAGCGGGTAACTAGTGCATGGAAGGAATAGAGTACTCAGAATCTGGGGTTTGGGGAGGAAGACTTGGGGTGAATGCTGATGCGGTGTAGTCGGTAGTATTGGGCCCGTACTACCGAAGACACCGGGTCAGTGGGCAACCCAAGTAAAAATCCCTGGGTATCGGGGACTGAGTAGGGTTGCGTTATCGAGTGTGATTATGCTCGATAGAGTCTCTGATATTTCTATGTTGTATTTCAGAGGCATCATGGTTGGACCACGCCACAGACCTAGTACGAGCAGTGTGAGTGACGAGGAGATTCGTCAGATGATTCATGAGGAGGTGGCTGCAGCGATCCGGGCTGAGATTCCGGAGATGTTCGGGTCTATTAAGACCACTCTGATGGAGACATTTGATGAGCGGTACGCCGCGTTAATTGAAGCTGCAGTCGTTGCAGCTACCGCAGCTGTGGCCGCTGCCAGAACACAGGGAGGTGACTCGTTGCTGTTCCGGGAGTTCAGCAACACGAAGTCACCTGAGTTTGACGGGACGCAGGATCCGATCGCTGCGATGAGATGGATTGCTGATACTGAGGGATGCTTCTACACTTGTTCATGTCCGGAGCATCTGAGGGTACGGTTCGCCTTGAACCAGCTCCGCCTGGGAGCGAAGGATTGGTGGAAGTTCGTGACGGCGAACTTCACCTTGGCAGAGGCTTCAACTGTGACATGGGAGAGATTTACCGCCATGTTCAGAGACGACTACGTTCCCCCGGTGGAGAGGGAACGGTTGGTTCAGGAGTTCTTGACCCTCAAGCAGGGTAATGATTCTGTCACGGTGATCACACGGAAGTTTCATGAGAGGGCGATGTTCTGCCCTGAGCAGGTGTCCACGAAGCAGGCTCGGATGAGCCAGTATTTGGGTGTGTTGAGGAGGGATATTCGGGAGTTCGTATCGAACTCGACATATCATACTTTTGCTGAGCTTCAGGCGAATGCCAGGAAGCGCAAGATCGATTTGGAGACCCAGGCCAGGGAGGAGGCCGAGTCTCAACGGGTGGATCGGCGGCCGGCTCAGTCTCAGCCGGCAGCCAAGCGGACTAAGTCCGCCGATTCGAGGTCGGGAGGTCAGAAGGGCCGCACTTGCGGAAAGTGCGGCAAGGGTCACGAGGGGACATGTCGATCAGGTGCTTGCTACAAGTGTGGCAAGGAGGGGCACATTGCTAGGGATTGCCCCAAGGGGTTTATGGTCTGCTTTCATTACAACCAGACCGTCCATCGGAAGGTCGAGTGCCCTCAGCTTCTCCAGGGATCTACACCAGCTGCTAGGACTACTGAGACTCGACCAATGAAGGCCGAGGCCCCGAGGGCTCGTGGGAGAGCTTTCCAGTTGACTGCAGAGGAGGTCCGCGCGGCGCCTGATGTTGTGGCTGGTATGTATTCTTTCATATATTTATTATTCTTTTATGAGATGTTATGCTTAATTCATGATATGCGTAGGTACTTTCCTTGTGAATTTTGTACCTGCCTTAGTATTATTTGACTCGGGTGTGAGTCGGTCTTTTGTATCTCTGGCTTTTAGTCAGCACCTTGGTACTGATCGGGAATTGATGACTCGACCTCTGAGGGTTTCCATAGCTGACGAGAAAGTGATATATGCCACGGACGTGATTCGAGGATGTGTGCTCGAGATTTTTGGTATCGAATTCCCTATAGATTTGGTTCCTATAGCTATGGGGGATGTCTGCGTTATCGTGGGTATGGACTGGTTGAGTAAGTTTGGGGCAGTTATTGACTGCGAGAGATAGCTGGTGACAATTCGAGATCCTAGTGGGGGAGTGCTTTCGGTGTATGGCGAGGGGACCCGGTGCGGGTCGACGTTTTGTTTGGCTGCTAGGGGCGAGGCAGAGTTTGCAGCAGGGCTGCAATGGATTCGTAGCCTACGTGACGGATACTCTAGTGGCCGCGGGGAGGCCCAATTCGGTGGATGACGTTCCTATTGTATGCGAGTTTTCGGATGTGTTCCCCGAGGAGTTACCAGGTGTGCCTCCGGAAAGGCAAGTGGAGTTCCATATCGATTTGGTTCCGGGAGCGGCGCCCATTGCCAAGGCGCCTTATCGTCTCGCTCCACCGGAAATGCAGGAGTTATCTTCACAGCTTCAGGAGCTGTTGGGGAAGGGGTTTATCCGGCCGAGTAGCTCACCTTGGGGAGCGCCGATTTTGTTCGTCAAGAAAAAGGATGGTTCACACCGAATGTGTATCGATTACCGGGAGTTGAACAAGTTGACGGTTAAGAACCGGTATCCGTTACCTAGGATCGATGATCTGTTTGATCAGTTGCAGGGGGCATCTTGGTTCTCCAAGATAGACTTGAGGCCGGGTTATCATCAGATGAGGGTTCGGAATGAAGATATTCAGAAGACTGCTTTCAGAACTCGTTATGGACATTATGAGTTTGTGGTGATGCCTTTTGGGCTCACCAATGCCCCAGCTGCGTTCATGGACCTCATGAACAAGGTGTGAAGACCGATGCTGGATCGGTCGGTGATCGTTTTCATTGATGATATTCTGGTATATTCGAGATCTAGGGAGCAACACGAGGAGCATTTGAGGGAGATCCTTGGCGTTCTGAGGTCAGAGAGGTTGTATGCCAAATTCTCCAGGTGTGATTTCTGGTTACGAGAGGTCTAGTTCCTAGGGCACCTCGTTAACCAGAACGAAATTTTGGTCGATCCGGCCAAGATAGAGGCAGTGATGAGATGGGAAGTGCCGAGATCGCCCACAGAGATCAGGAGCTTTCTGGGTTTGGCTGGATATTATCGCAGGTTTATCAAGGATTTCTCCAAGATCGCCGTGCCACTCACTAGGATGACCCGAAAGGGCGTTGCATTTTCGTGGGGACCGGAGCAGCAGTCCTCATTCGAGACCCTTCATCAGAAATTGTGCGAGGCCCTGGTGCTTGCACTCCCGGAAGGGATGGAAGATTTTGTGGTGTATTGTGATGCATCTATATCGGGTTTAGGGGCGGTGCTTATGCAGAGGGGGCATGTGATAGCGTATGCTTCGAGGCAGTTGAAGCCTCATGAGTCGAGATATCCCACCCACGACCTGGAATTGGCGGCTGTGGTATTTGCCCTCAAGATCTGGCGGCATTATCTTTATGGGGTTCGGTGTACCATCTACACGGACCACAAGAGTCTGAAGTACTTGATGGATCAGCCAAACCTGAATATGCGACAGAGGAGATGGTTGGATGTGGTGAAGGATTACGATTGTGAGATCCTGTACCACCTGGGTAAGGCTAATGTGGTAGCCGACGCGTTGAGCCGTAGGGCGGAAAGCGCCCCGATCCAAGATATTTGTATGAGGTTGACGGTGATGACCCCGATTTTAGATACCATTCGAGGAGCTCAGGCTGAGGCTGTGAAGCCAGAAAACCAGAAGAGGGAGCGGGTTGTGGGTCAGGTATCAGGATTCGTTGCGGATGGTCGAGGGCTTATGACTTTTCAGGGTCGGATTTGGGTACCGTTTGTGGGCGGTACGCACACTATTTTGATGGAGGAAGCGCACCGATCGAAATTCTCGATTCATCCCAGGGCTACAAAAATGTATTTGGATCTAAGGAAGGAGTACTGGTGGCCCTGTATGAAAAAGGATGTTGCATGGTTTGTCGAGAGATGTCTGACTTGTCGGCAGGTTAAGGCCGAGCACCAGCGTCCGCACGGTAAGTTGCAGCCGCTAGAGATTCCCGAATGGAAGTGAGAACAGATTACCATGGATTTTATCACCAAATTGCCGCGGACTACGAGGGGAGTCGACGCGATTTGGGTGATCGTGGATAGATTGACGAAGAGCGCTCATTTTCTAGCCATCAGCGAGAGCTCTTCTGCGGAGAAGTTGGCGGAATTATACGTGAGGGAGGTGGTATCGCGGCATGGGGTTCCGATGTCGATTGTGTCAGATCGTGATGTGCGTTTTACTTCCAGGTTTTGGAAGAAGTTTCATGAGGAGTTGGGTACGAGACTGCATTTCAGTACCGCATACCACCCGCAGACAGACGGACAGAGCGAGCGGACGATTCAGACGCTTGAGGATATGCTCCGTGCATGTGTTTTAGATTTTGGAGGGAGCTGGGACACCTATCTGCCTTTAGCAGAGTTTTCGTACAACAAAAGCCATCATTCGAGCATTGGTATGCCACCCTTTGAGCTGTTGTATGGTCGGAGGTGTCGCACCCCCATCTGTTGGGGAGAAGTGGGGCAGAGGGTGATGGGTAGCATGGAGATTGTACTCCAGACGACCGAGCAAATTTAGCAGGTCAGGCAGAGGTTGTTGACTGTGCAGAGTCGCCAGAAGAGTTATGCGGACAGGCGGCGGTCCGAGCTTGAGTTTCAGGTTGGCGACCTTGTGCTCCTAAAGGTCTCTCCTTGGAAAGGGGTGATACGATTCAGGAAAAGGGGCAAGTTGGGACCCCGATATATTGGACCCTTTAGGATAATTGCTAGGGTGGGCCGGGCAGCCTACCGGTTGGAGCTACCTGCTGAGTGGGGGCAGATTCATGATACCTTTCATGTCTCGCAGTTGAGGAAATGTATTGCCGACGAGTCGGCAGTGGTGCCATTGGATGATATTCAGGTGGATGCAGGCCTGAACTATGTGGAGAGACCAGTAGCGATCAGGGATCGGAAAGTTAAGGTTTTGAGGAACAAGGAAATACCCCTGGTACAAGTGCAGTGGCAACATCGGAAAGGGTCCGAGCTGACGTGGGAGACCGAGTCTGAGATGCGGGATCAGTATCCGAAGTTGTTTTCGGTATGAGACTTCGGGGGCGAAGTCTGATTCTAGTGGGGGAGAATTATAACAGCCCGAAATCCAGGTATTCTTCTTTTGGCCTTGCATCTTGGTTAAGTTTGTGAATTAGGGTTTCCATGGTAGGCGAGTACGCTGGGCGTACAAGGTGTACGCTGCACGTACTCGCGCGCCTCATTTTGGACGCGTTTCCCCTCAGGTACGCGGGGCGTACCCAAGGTTACGCCCGACGTAATGTATTCAGACCCAAACCCTAAATTCCTTTGATGGGGCTATATAAGGAACATGTGGCTGGTCTTTTCAGCCACCATCCCTCAAAGTGAAACCCTAAAAAGAGTGTACCCTCGTTCCTAGGCCATTGTGTGTGTATTCTAAGCTTGGTGGTGCCATTTCAAGGTTGCATAGAAGAAGAAGAGCTTGTTGGAGAGGCTAGAAGTGGTGCTCAAGTGTAGATCTGAACTTTGCAAGGGCTAAAGCTTCATTTCCAGGTATAAAGTTCGGATCTTGTCACTTGGTTCGTGTTGTATGCTTAAAAGGTCATTTTCTAGGGTTTAAGTCCCAAAGGTGGAGACTTTTGTGCAAATGGCCTCCATAAGCTTAGATACTTCATATTTCTGATCTATTGGAGTTGTAGACTCATAAAAATGGCATCTTGGACGTGGGGATTTCACCATGCATGAGATCTAGGTCCTTGAGTTTGAATAAAAGGTTGTATTGTGATGTTGGAGCCTTTACAGTCGTGCCAAGGCTTAAAGGTCTCGACTTTATGGATTAAGACACATTAGAAGAGTCGCATCTAGAAGTGGAAGTAATGGCTTAACCGATTAAGACAAGAAATGGAGAGTGGCTGATTCTGGGGGTTACGCTGGGCGTAACTCCCAGTACGCGCAGCGTACTGGGTGGAGACCCCGATCAGGGAGGGGTTGGTGACGTACGCCCCGCGTACATCTAGAGTACGCCCCGCGTACTCTCAGGGTTTGACTTTGGTTGACTTTTAGGGTTTTGGTCAACTTGAGGACTTTAGGTCAAGGAAGGGTAAAATGGTCTTTTACCCTCTGAGGAATGATGATAAAGAGTAAAGTTCTAAGTGGTGGAAGTCCTTGTGTAACATATGATATTTTTATGTTTAGGTGAGGTTGAGCCATCGTTCGGGGTCGGTGTTAGCAAGGACTCGAGATCTTAGACTTTCCACGAGGTGAGTCTTCTCAATATACTACACCCGGAAGGGTTTGACTGTGTGACCGGAAGGTCGGATTTGGCATGAGATATATGTGTTGTGTGTGATAAGTTAATAGTTATATGTGCCATGTATGATATGCTTGATATGGGCCGGAAGGCATTATGTATGGCCCGGAAGGAGAATATGTTATTGCCGGAAGGCGTTGTAATGTGGACCGTAAGGTTGGCATGGGTAGGACCGGAAAGTTTACCCAGTCGGGACGGAAGTCCCCTGAGACACAGCGTCCGGAAGGTCAGGGCCTGGAAAGGCGTATGTGCGTAGGTTGTATTTTGGGGAACTCACTAGGCATTTATGCTTACAGTTGTTGTGTTACGTGTTTCAGGTACCAGCGAGGACCGTGGGAAGGCGCCGACGTGATCTGTACACACTGATAGGGAATTTATGATCTTGGGATTTGTATGACTTGTTCTATGACATGATACATTGGATTTTTATGCTTTATTTTGGATGGAAATACAATCTTAAGAAATGAAAATTTTGTTTTAAAATTTACGTTGTTACAGATCTCCTTGGATTCACGTAAAGTTTGCTACTTTACGTGATTTATGGCTTGTACAAGAGTAGATCTATGGATTTGAGACCCTGCATGGCTTGGAAAGCCTCTATATGGGTTAAGAGCTAGTGGTACTCGGCGAGTCACATGGGTGTACTCGGCGAGTTGCATGAAGATGGGCAGCAACTCGACGAGTTGGAAGAACAACTCGGCGAGTTGGTTGAAGATAGCCTTGGACTCGGCGAGTCTGTTCTTGGGCTCAGCGACTCTGGTCGCGAGGTCCTAACCTTTTCTGGTTGAACTATGAATCGGTGAGTCAAGGGATGACTCAGTGAGTTGAGTACGGTTAGACTCAGAGTTGGGGGACTCGGCGAGTCTTGGGGCGACTCAGCGAGTTGAGTCATGTTATGGGAGTTTCAGGGTATGGGAACTCGATGAGTCAGTGGGTTGACTCGGCGAGTAGAGTCAGTCAGGAGGGTTGACTTTGACTGAGGACTTTGACTTTGACCAAGAGTTGACCAGTTGACTTCTAGGGGTATTTTGGTAATTATGGGTATTTATTGACTTCAGTCTTTTGGTATTGATCAGTGGTGGAGTTCGTGTCGGAGGTTGGAGCAGCGTGATCTTATCCTTTTCAGTCAGCAGTTGCGAGGTGAGTTATCCTCACTATATCAACAGGGTCTAAGGCACCAAGGCCGACCCTTTATCGGATTGCAATCCGGGTATCGTTGTTATGTTGTTGCTTTACTATGTTTTCATCCTGGTAGTTAGGATGGTATATGTTAGATACTTGGTTAAGGTCGGTATCCTGGTATATAGGATGATGCTATGCTAGTGACCGGTTAGGTCGGTATTATGTTTAGAGTATGTTATGTTATGTGATCTGCTAGATCGGTTGATTGGATGTGAATTGTTATATGACTGTATGTTTATGTGCACATGGTTGTTGGACTGGGGTTGGGTTGAGGCGGGTCCTGCTTTGTGCTGTAGGCCAACATACCCAGGGCGGACCGGTTAATCCGAAGGCCCAGCGAGCGGTCCGGATAGGCTGTAGGCCCCACGAGGGCGGACCAGACGTGCCGAGGCTCGGGGAGTGGATCAGGCCGACTGAAGGCCCGGTGCGGGCGGACCAGTCATACTGTAGACTCGGAGAGTGGACCAGGTGGGTTGAAGGCCCGGTGCGGGCAGACCAACCACACTGCAGACTCGATGGATATGGCTAGACTCGGAGGGTGTACCAGGTGGACTGAAGGCCCGGTGCGGCGGACCAGTCACACAGAAGACCCGAAGTGCATGGCAGTTCTGTTCTGTATGATATGTTATGTGTATGGCATATGCGGTTGGTATTTTGGGGGTATCTCACTAAGCTTTTGGGCTTACAGTTGTGGTTTAAATGTTTTAGGTACTTCAGGAGACCGTGGCAAGGCAAAGACATGATCGTTCCGCTCCTCAGGTTTTATGTGTTTACGGTGTGGTTTCTGGGAAATACTCTGATAATAAATGTATTGAAAACCTTTTTGTATTAACTTTATGAAATTGGGTTGTTTTGAAAATTTTAAATTGGTTGGAATTTTTAGAGTGTTACAGATTCATTGATCCATTCAGAATTTCTACCTGATTTTATAGGGTTGCTTATCAGTTGGATCTCCCTAATGAGCTCATTTAGATCCATAACACCTTCTATGTGTCTCAGCTCCGGAAGTGTGTAGTAGATGAGGCTGCAATTATTTAATTGGATGATATTCAGGTGGATAAGATCCTAAACTATGTTGAGAAGCCCATCACAGTTTTGGATAGGAAAACTAAAACTCTTCGTAACAAGGTGGTGAAGCTGGTGAAGGTGCAATGGCAGCACCGGAGGGGCTCCGAATGGACCTGGGAGCCGGAAGATGAGATGAGAGAGCATTATACATATTTATTCGCATCAGCCGACTTCGAGGATGAAGTCCAATTCAAGTGGGGGAGATTTGTAACAGTCGGAATTCAGGTAATTACCTTTCTCTCCCTTAGAATGAGTTTTCTTTGCAAATGGGTCCATACGTACACTGGGCGTACATAGGTGTACACTTAGCGTACCGGGGGAAAGCTGATCGTGGGCATGCACCACATATGCGAGGCGTACCAAGCAGTACGTTGGGCATACGTGGCTCGAGTCTAAAACCCTAATTTTAGGGCAAGACCCTTATTTAAATGTTGTTTAACCATTTGGACCTTACCCTAACCAGCCTCCATTACTTTCAAGCGTCCCGAAAACCCTAAATCCTTTGTAAGCAACTCTTGAGCTTGAAAGTGCCTCAAATACCTCATTTTTGGTGTGTTAGTGATGTGCACAAAAGTACTCACTAATTTTAATATTTATAACCTAACAAACTTAACTAACTATGCACTTATAGGCAGTGTACCTAGTCAGATTACAGTATAGCGTGGGTAAGTCGGGTGTCGATCACAGGGAACGGTGTTCTAATTAATTTACTTACTATTAAATTAACCTAATTTATTAACAAGTTTAATAAGGGGTTTTATCTGGTTTTACAATATCAGATGAACTTAATTCAAATTCAATAAATAAAAACATACTCTTGTTTAGTTTTGAATCCACTTCTCCCTTATGGCTAGCTAATGATTACGGATTATTAAGTTGGGTTTTTAGTTGTATTAGTAATTTAGTTCTATCTTACCAATAGTTAACTAATTCATGTCAAACCATGTATGTTCACACATAATTAAACACAAAACTAATTATGAATGTAAATATGCTATGTAAGATTTGTTGTATAAACGCAATTATGGTCACAATACACGTTCTCTAGCACAACTAAGCTTTACTTATTCTAATTACTAACTAAGATTAGTCAATCCTAGCTCTAACGATTCAATGTTCACTAAATTATTAGGTAAACAGGTTCATGCAGTTTAATGGTCACCAAGCTACACAGAACATGCAATCAAGCAATTAGATAAACAAATAATAGCATGCTAGGTTATACAAATCAAACACAAGCAATTTTTTTTACCAACTAAACTCAATCCATAAGCATATAACTATTCATAAGTTCAAAGCTTCATCTGGCTAAACAAGAGTAGCTAGATTCAGCTGCTCATCATAGCAACTAAACCAAAACAGCTAAAACTAATGAAAGACATGTTCTTATTTAACTAAAAAATAAACCTTTACTTCTTTTGGTGTTAAAAACCCTCTTCCAGAACCTTTCTTTTCGTAATAATCAGGAGGACTTATATAATCCTCAAAAACCCGCGCCACGTCGTGGCCAGAGGTGCCACGTCGTGGGCTTCAAGCAATCCGTATCCTTCAAGGAAATCCTCCGCGTCGTGATGTTTATCTTCTGGAACACCCGTGCCACGTCGTGGGCTTCATTGCCACGTCGTGAACTGAGTGTTTATCGTGAATTTATTCTTTTCTTGTCTTTCAAGCCTCCCATGTTCCACATTTTGGCATTTTTGGTCCCTCTCTGCGAAAATCCTTTATATTGACTGAAAATAACAATTGAAAGTCATAAGTATCATTATTCTAAACATATTACCACTTTATTAATAAAAATGTACTTAAATATTGCCTAAAAATAAGTATAAATATGGCAATATCAAAATACCCCACACTTAGGCATTGCTTGCCCTCAAGCAAATTTAAACTTAATTCTTAATTACTAACACCACACAGAACAATCTGACTCTAGTTCAGCCATTATGACAAGACCTCAACGCATGCTTTTGTGTCTAAAATTTTCCTAAAGTACCCCCCATACTTTAAATACTCACAATCTTCATAAACACTCGCCCACTTTTTCCGAACAATGCTCATTTTATGCAAACCTCCTTATCCTCAAGGTATTTTTAGTTGAGCAACCTAAGCATACATAATCTAGAATTACAATTATCGATACCACTATGGAGCTCTTTTGGAATTCTTCATTTCTTTGACATTTGATCTCTTTGAATTCACCACCTTATTTGATTTAATTTCTGGTATCTTCAACTTTTGAATTTCTTGGAATTTTGATCTTTTGATCTTCACTTTATTTGCTCCAAAATTCTTCACACTTTACTCGTAATTCTTTTTTTTTTAACATGTACCTCACTTTTTTCACTCAAAACCTACATGCTTAAGCAGAGGCGCTCAACCTCAACCTTTATCGGTTAATGATAATAATTTTCCTGGATACATTTCAGGTTTAGGCTGCTAAACATATTACATCCCTCAAACCAAGCGGGGTTGTGTTTTTGTTCAATGATTTCACTAAAATAAAGGAGGCCACAAATGCACTATAACGTGTATTGGCTCAACTAAACATTTGAACTTTCATCGGATCATCCCACATAATACTAGTAATTATAGCTCAAATTATTACTAGATTCAATTATTCAAAATTTTCAAAATTTTTCAATTTTTATTGTCAAATTCTATGATTTTCTAGCAACTTACTTTTTCTACCCCTACCCCACACTTATTTCATACAATGCCCTCATTGTATTCATAAAAATAAATCAAAATTAAAGAAAAGGGAGAAAAAGGAACAGACTCCCCTGGGATAGTGGCGTGAGCATCTCCAAAAGTGTGGAAAACGTGCAATTGGACTTCCAAAAATAGAAACTTGGTGTAGAACTGGTTGAATACGTAAATAAACCACGAACATGACTCGAAACTTCAATTCCTCAAAGTGGGTATTTGTAAGGAAAAATGTGACAATGATAAACTGGGTCACGTCGTGATAGGTAATTGGCCACGTCGTGATATGAGTTGAAACCGCGAACACCAAAATGCTGAATTTCGTCAAACTGCAAGAGTGCCACGATGTGGCGCAAGGATTCCACATCGTGGAAACTGGGCATCAACAGAAAATGGCTTATTTGTTTTATTTAGTTTAGCAACTTTGACCAATGGTTAACTGGTTTCAGTCGCTTCTATGCAAATATATTTCCCAACTATAACATCTCTCCTAATATACCCCACACTTATCTTGAATTGTGGGTTCCAACTCACGACTCTAAGCTTCCTTGACTGGAAAAACACGACTCGAAAGTTAACCTTTTAAGCTCCTTAGAATTCCAATGCTAATCTGAAAAAAAAATGGACAACCCAAAAAAAATAAAAAGTAACATCATAGTTTAATATTGTTTTACATCACACACCAAATTCAACATAAAAAAAAACTACTCAAAAGAAATAAAATCAATCATCATCTTGATCTTGTGCTCCACTTAGCCCTGCCCCATCATTTTGCGGACGCCATAGCTCCTCCCATGTCGGAAAATAGGGATACTGTGGTGGCATAGAAGGTGGTCGGGTCACACCCAAATGCGAATAAATACCCTCAGTAAGCTGGGTATGGTAAATGGCATGCCCCCGTAGATTATCCAAATACGTTCCTACCCGACTCTGAAAAGGGTCAGTGGGCACTCCCTACACATACTGCGAAGCAGCACGCTCTCGCTCGATTTCACCTCTAGCCCGCACATTCCGAATCTGCGGTCTGGCTGGTGGTTGCTATCCCGGCTGCACCTCCTCATGCTCGTAATCTATCGGCGGTATAACAAAACAACCCCCGATATTCACCACCGCCCGCATAACACCCAAGACTTGAATGGTCAAGTCTGTGTCCGGGAATCGAGTAAGATTCCTCACAAAGTCATGGGTCAAAATATGATATGACCTAGCCAGGTGAGTAACCAAATGCCCCCCAGTAATCGGGCTCCCAGGCCTAGAATTGGCCGCTTTCTTCCCCATAAACCTCGCCAACATATAAGGTAAATCACAGCAAACTCCCGGGGTAAGAGGATTCCATAAATAAAACAGATTCTGAATGGGGACCTTATCACCATGATGCTTGTGATTTATTGAAAAAGTGATAAGGCGGTGCAAAAATCGGAAAACAGGATTCCGTATTTGTGACTCACTCGAGTCACAAGTGTTGTACTCATGGTTAGAAATGCCCCGCCAGAACTGCACATCCAAAGTACCCAGAGCAAAATCCCGCACACATCCAAGCAAGAACGGAATGAAAAACGAAGATTGCGTCTCCACTTCTGTATAGAGCCCCATACGCCAAGCAAATTCCCGAAGACTACACTCTCGATATACACCGCCCAAACGAAACACAAGTGCCCGGTTGTATGTGAAATCAAGAGTGCATTCCTCGAAGCATACGGTAGAGAAAAACTCTACCGATAATTCCCGGTACACGGGTTCTTGAATGGCGAATAAATTCCTCCACCTATGACAAGTGAACGAAAATTGGTCCCCTTCGTATGTTTTCGACCAATAGCGTGTCAACTCTGCAATCATTCCCACTCCACCAAGCCATCCCCAATCAATAATTGGGGCTATTGCAAACTCCCTATTATATAACCATCCAAGCCGATTCTCGTAGGTAGTTAGCAACGGTCGGGGAATGTTTTGAGGAAACTGGTATAAGGGATGTATGCTTGCTACATCTATCGGGTTTTCCTCCTGTGGAACAGCTCGTCGTGGTCCCATTTCTGCATACAAAAACAAACCAAAGCAGCAAACAACCAACACATTAAAACAATTTAAACCTGTTTCACAGAAGTCACGACGTGGCCAGGCTACGCCATGTCGTGGGCCGCGATCGGTCACAGTTTCTAGATCGGTCTATGTGCATGCCGTTTCTACTAAAATTAATGCTTGGGGTTTGTTCCTATAGACATTTAAGGGATATTTAACCTAAAATCAACCACTATATTCAACCAATTTCGTAAATCATATCAACCCTAACCATGAAAACTTGAAATTGGAAGAACTAACTACAAAATAATGAGTAAAACACATACCAAGTGGATTAATTGGCAAGATGTTGCAAGGAAATTGGAAGTAGATTAAGAAATTGGCTGTGGGGTTATGATGTTCCCGTTCGTGCGGCAGTCTCCAAATGGGGAGTGAGAATTATCGGTCAAAGGGTTTTAAGAAATTGGTCCCCCCTGATTTTTAAAGGCCACGACGTGGCTAGCTATGCCCACGTCGTGGAAACTGCCAATTGCAACATTTTTAATGGACTCTAACATATTAACTAATTACTATGCATATCATTCATTATTTAAAGTTCCCTACAGCTAATTCTTTACCAATTATCAGTTTTTAGATGATGAATTGATGTTTTTCCTAAATAAAAGCTAAAAGAAAAGAAAGAAAAGAGAATTTTTTTTTTTAAGGAAAATGCAAACCAAACTCGGGTTGCCTCCCGAGAAGCGCTTCTTTTTTCTTGGAGTCTTGAGCTGGACTCCGTGCCTCCTACGTTGAATCTTCAGAAGAGTCTCCCACCAGAATATTTTGTTCCTTGAATCACCGTTTGTACGCTTGAACTCTCCTTTTATACGCCTTCTTTGAATTTTCCTTTTTAGCTTTTCCATCTTCTTCAAGCTTGCGTTTTGTGCCCTTCGTTTGTTCCTTGCATTCCATAGCATTCTCCTCCTCTTTCACCACTGGCTTTGTTACTCTTGAAGTGACTTCCTCTTCATCACTTGTCATTTCCTCGTCCTCTTTGCTTACCCAAGAAGGCGGGCTCTTGTAAGCTATGACTTCAATCAAATACAGAACAGATGCCCTTGGTTTTGTCCTCTTGACTTTATGAACTGCCTTTATCTCTTCTTCCATAAGCTTTTCCAGTTCTTCTAGTTCATTCTCTTCATTAATTGTGAACACCTCTTCTTTATCTTCTTGAAAGTCATCTTTTATCCCAAAGACTTCTTGTTCATCCCCAACCCTCAAAGTGAGCTTGGACTTGCGGATATCAACTAGGGCTCCAGCAGTGTTAAGCAATGGCCGGCCAAGGATTATTGGAACATTCGGATCTTCTTTCATGTCCAAGACTACAAAGTCTATTGGAAAAACAAATTTTCCAATTTTCACCAAAATATCCTCCACGATGCCGCGCGGTTGTGTCACCGAACGATTCGCCATGTGAATCTTCATTTTTGTAGCCTTCATCTTCTGAATCTCCAATTTTTGATAAAATGAAAAAGGCATTAAATTAATGCTAGCCCCAGAATCGGCTAAAGCATTAACCTTCATTTTATTCCCAAACTCACATGGAAGAGTGAGGCGTCCAGGATCCCCCATTTTTTCTGGTGTTTCTCCCAACACAGCTTTTGAAGTTTGTTCACTTAGAATCACTGTAGACTGCTTCTTTAATTGCCTTCGCGTATCTATCAAGTCTTGCAGTAATTTCTGGTTCTCGGGAGCTTTGGATAAGGACTCGACAAAGGGGGTATTAATTGGGATCCCTTTCACATGCTTTACGAACTCCAAATGTTCCTTCTCCAGTTGACTGAGGGTAGCTCGGGTGGGAAATGGCAGAGGTGGATGATAAGCTGGAATGGGTTCAAAGGACTTTTGATCATACTTGCGCCACGTCGTGGCCAGCCTGGTTCAACACTTTCTCCATTTTCGATCCTTGATTTCTTGAGCTGTTGCGGTTCTTCTTCCAATCCCTCCAAGAACTCAGATATTGCATCTTCTTCAGTATCGATGGTCATTACGTGAGATTGGGTCTTTACTTCGGGATTCTTCGGGGACAATTTTTCATGAACTAGAGCGGCTAGTTGACCAAATTGTACTTCAAGGTTATGGATGGAGGCTTGCTGGTTCTTTATCAATGTTTGTTATTCCATGATAGCGGAATCAGTGGCATCGTGTCTCTTTTCCGAAGCCTCCATAAACTTCATCAAAATGGTCTCTAGGTCGGGTTTCTTCTCGGCCGGTGACTGCTCCTTTTGATATAGGCCTCGACCTGTCTGCCTATATTTCTCTTCTTTTTGCCTCTTATACTCTTCATATGGCAGCCACTCCTTCTTCGGTTTCCTCCAGTCCTCATCAAATTTATCCCCACTAGAGTAGCACACTTGAGCTTTTCTGTTCCCAAATTCATCTACATTGCAGTCCTTGGTCAAGTGTGGACCACTGCATCTCTCGCACCCTACTCTTATGGCATGTATCGACTGGTCCATTTGTGTTATCCTGCGATCCATGTTATTCAGCATGGCCATGACAGCTGCAATTTCTTCAGTTTGGTCCCCTCCACCGCCTCTGATTCCATCTTGCCTAGGGTTGTGGTATTCGCGAGAGTGTATTGCAAATTCTTCAATTAACTCCTTAACCTCCCTTGGATTTTTCTTTGTCAACGGTCCTTGAGAATCAAGGAGTTGTCTTGTCATCACATTGACCCCATCATAAAAGATTGACATCTCTTGCTGCACATTTAGGTCATGTTGAGGGCAATTTCTGAGCAAGCCCTTGTACCGCTCCCATGCTTCGTGTAGTGACTCCCCCGGTTGTTGCTCAAAGTTGGCTATTGCCTTCTTGAGTTTGGCTATCTTGGATGGCGGGCAAAACTGGTCTAGGAATTGCTCACACATTTGAGCCCAAGTGATGATTGTACCCGGTGGGAGTGCTTTCAACCACTCCTTAGCGGCTCCTTTGAAAGTGATGGGAAGCATCCTGAGCAAGACTGTGTTTCTGTTGACATTTGGGACATTGAAGTAATCCGCAATGTCATTGACTTCATCTAGATGCTTAAAAGCATCCTCATGATCTTTCCCGAAAAATGGGATGTCCTTCAGTGCTGTCAATATGTGTCCCTTCAGCTCGAATGTGGCAGTGGCAGATATTGCGGGTTGGACTAAACCGGGACCCATATCTTCTCGGATCCGCTTCTTGTAAGCTCCCATGGACAATTCTTCAATCGCTGTCATCTCGTTCCTTGGCTCGTTCTCGGTTTCGCTTGTGTGTTCTTCAAATTCTGGCTCGGTATCGCTTTCGGACTCGGTCTGGACGGGTGTATGTTCCAAATGCTCAAGATTGCTCTTGTGCTTCGCTGATGAACTTGACTCTCCTGTCTTCTTTCCCGACTTCCTAGAAAAAGCTGACTTCAGTTCTTTCAAGGGCGTTTTTTCTTGTGAAGTGCAGACTCGGGGTCTTCCAGTGGTGGCACCAAGTGTGTGTTTGAGCTTCTGGTCATGAACTCCTGCAACTTGCTAAACTAAAAAAAAACGTAAAACTGTACTAAAATAAGAAAAACTAACTTCAAACCAAAAAAATCTAGTTTTGTAACTGTCCACGTCGTGGCCAGAGTGATGCCACGTCGTGGACTCTGTGAATAATAGAAAAAATTATTTTGCTGAAAAATTAACTTTTTGTGGGTTTTTACTCCACAAGAAGGATCGATCAATTTAATGCAAATAAATAAGCTAAAAACTAAGCCGTTCCACGGCAACGGCGCCAAAAACTTGATGTGCACAAAAGTACTCACTAATTTTAATATTTATAACCTAACAAACTTAACTAACTATGCACTTATAGGCAGTGTACCTAGTCAGATTACAGTATAGCGTGGGTAAGTCGAGTGTCGATCACAGGGAACGGTGTTCTAATTAATTTACTTACTATTAAATTAACCTAATTTATTAACAAGTTTAATAAGGGGTTTTATCTGGTTTTACAAGATCAGATGAACTTAATTCAAATTCAATAAATAAAAACACACTCTTGTTTAGTTTTGAATCCACTTCTCCCTTATGGCTAGCTAATGATTACGGATTATTAAGTTGGGTTTTTAGTTGTATTAGTAATTTAGTTCTATCTTACCAATAATTAACTAATTCATGTCAAACCATGTATGTTCACACATAATTAAACACAGAACTAATTATGAATGTAAATATGCTATGTAAGATTTGTTGTATAAACGCAATTATGGTCACAATACACGTTCTCTAGCACAGCTAAGCTTTATTTATTCTAATTACTAACTAAGATTAGTCAATCCTAGCTCTAACGATTCAATGTTCACTAAATTATTAGGTAAACAGGTTCATACAGTTTAATGGTCACCAAGCTACACAGAACATGCAATCAAGCAATTAGATAAACAAATAATAGCATGCTAGGTTATACAAATCAAACACAAGCAATTTTTTTTACCAACTAAACTCAATCCATAAGCATATAACTATTCATAAGTTCAAAGCTTCATCTGGCTAAACAAGAGTAGCTAGATTCAGCTGCTCATCATAGCAACTAAACCAAAACAGCTAAAACTAATGAAAGACATGTTCTTATTTAACTAAAACATAAACCTTTACTTCTTTTGGTGTTAAAAACCCTCTTCTAGAACCTTTCTTTCATTTTTAATCGTCTCCTGGAACTCTTTTCTTCTGCCAAAAGCTCTCCCTTTCGTAATAATCAGGAGGACTTATATAATCCTCAAAAACCCGCGCCACGTCGTGGCCAGAGGTGCCACGTCGTGGGCTTCAAGCAATCCGTATCCTTCAAGGAAATCCTCCGCGTCGCGATGTTTATCTTCTGGAACACCCATGCCACGTCGTGGGCTTCATTTCCACGTCGTGAACTGAGTGTTTATCGTGAATTTATTCTTTTCTTGTCTTTCAAGCCTCCCATGTTCCACATTTTGGCATTTTTGGTCCCTCTCTTCAAAAATCCTTTATATTGACTGAAAATAACAATTGAAAGTCATAAGTATCATTATTCTAAACATATTACCACTTTATTAATAAAAATGTACTTTAATATTGCCTAAAAATAAGTATAAATATGACAATATCAGTTAGCAAAAAGAAGGAAGTGGAAGCAAGCTTTGAATGTGGGAAAGGCTTTTAAATCTTGCATTTGGAGCAGCTTGGGAAGTTTATGGAGGTAAAAGCAAAAAGTTTCCAACTTTATGCCTTAGGACTCTTAAAATGTTTAAGATCTGAAATTTAAGCGAAAAGGCTGCATGCATTAAGAACTTAATGGAGTGGGATGCAAGTCAGTGTGTACGTTGGGCGTACTTTATTGTACGCTGCGTGTACAACCCCTAAACCGAATACGCTAAGCGTACTGAAGAGGTATTTTAGGCGTACGCTCTCAGAGAGCTTTGGGCCTCCGGCGGGCTTCAAAACTTTGGGCCCTATTTGTTTTGGGCCTGAACTTGCTGGTTTTATGGGCCTGAATTTATGATTGGGTATATTAGGTCTTGTGGCCCAATATAGAATTGGACTTTGATGCTAGGCCCATTAGTGAAGGAAATACTTTTGGGCCATCATGGAGGGACTTGGACTTAGGATTCTGGGCTCTTTGACTAGGTTGAGTTATAATCCTAATTAGGGTTTATTGTATCTTTGTTCATTATACCAATGGGTCGAAGGCACCAATGCAACCCATTACTTGATATGAGATTTGAATAGTTGAATATGCAATTGTTTTTATTTGGTATGTATTGACTTACGTGAATACCATGGGGGATCCCATGACACCTGGTAATACCATGGGGGAGCCCATGACCCTTAGATGTAAGACCATGAGGGTAGCCCATGGCATTCCAGATGAAGACCATGGAGGGAGTCCATGGCAAACATATGTATATATGTGCATGGAATTATATGGTTATACGTTTTGTGTATTTTGGGAAACTCACTAAGCATGTGCTTACAATTTTGTTGGGTGTTTTAGGTACTTCTGGTTCTAAGGGCAAGGGCCCGACTTGATGGCGCAACATACACTCTCCAGTATTTCTGCACTTACTATTTTGGATACTTTGATCTTTTGGACAATGAGTTTAAGTAATGGAATTTTGGAAAAACAAATATGGTTGATATTTCTAGTTAATAAATGAAAACTTTTATCTGAAATTTTGGGCTGTTACAAGGGCATTTTGGAAAACCTAGGGATAACTACATGTTGATTGACTTCTAAAAAGTGAATGACACTCATGAACATGAATTGACATTCCAAATATGATAGTGAAACATAAACATGAAGAAATGTTAGTGAAGTTCTAAATCTAATGATTGTTTTGACCCAAGGGTAATTTGGGAACATAGAATGGAATTGAGGTATCCATAGGTGGATTGGGCATTTACAATGAGATTAATGGTGGTTTTATATGCTTAAAAACTTACATATAAGTATTCAATAAGTTGGGAATAAACCTTATGAGTTTTGGAATGCTTAAGTGAACAATAAACTAGTAAACCCTTCTTCTAGAACTTGAGGATTTATATGTTCTTAAATGGTTTCAGTGAGCAGTTAATGAATTAAGTGGGGCATTTTTGGATGATAAAACACTTCCTAATCATGTGTGAGAACCTAAACAAATGGTACAAAGTGAATGGGAAAAGGGTCTTCAAGGACTATGCAAAGTAGGGTGCTATATTGAGAAAATTAGAGATTTTTGTTTGTGCAGACCTCATTCCACGACCGTGGATTGGAAAAGCCAATCATTCCATGGGCGTGGAATGCTCTGATCAGCATCATGTAATTTTTTGTAACCTTTGCATACGTACTCGAATTTACGCGTGGTATTCGCCTACGTTCATGTTTTTGCATAAGGAAAGAGATGAAACAATAAAATTTAGTAATGGTACCTTTGAGGGGTATTTTGGTCATTTTAATGACTTGTGTCCATGTTATATAGGTGTTGATTGAGAGTGTTTCTCTAAGGAAATGAACTAGAATAAGACTAGTTAGCCTACGTGTGATTGAGGTGAGTACTTGTCGGCATTTTTTCCACTTTGGGGTACATGGAAAAACAATTTTATGATAATGAAATGCAATGCTTTCATATATGAAATGTTTTGAAATGAAAGAGTCAAATGTTTTTGGAAAGGGTATTGTGAAAGAGTACCTTAAGGCAAAAATGTTTTTGAACGAAAAGAACGTTTTGGAAGATCGAATGTTTTGAAATGTGTTTGAAATATAGATGCGTTACTTTTGAAATGATTTTATGATACTAATATATGAAATGTGTAAAGCATGGAAAGTAATGACAAGAAATATAAACTAATGAAATGAAAACTGCCTGGGCCATGATACCTCGTAAGAGGCACTAGAGGAATCTATCGGGGTGGCGCCTCCCCTTCGCGAGATAGATGTCCTAATGGAAATGATGCCTTGGTGGATTAATTTGTTCTTCCCACATTTGTCTAGACTTGGGATTGGTTCCTTTATTGGACGTAGACCCTAAGTATAAAAATGGCAACGATTTAATACCATAATTAGCCCTTAATGATAAAATAAAATGGAATATGGAAAGATGCCTTTTGAAATGAAATGATAAGATATGAAATGATATTTATGATGCATATGAAAAATGTTTTCCTTGAAAATGCTTGAAACTAATTTATGGTCTAAAACTATGTTTTGCAACGATGAAACGTTTTTGATGAAAAAGTGATAAATGTTTTGGGTCACAAACCCACATAGCTCACGAGACATTTTTGTGTTAAAAATATCTTTTTAATGCCATGTATTCTAGGTTGCAATTAAAGAGAAAATTGATAGATGGAAGTTAGAAGGTTAAGGGATAGAGAATGGAGTGGAACTTGTTAAGTTCCTTATTCAATGTTATTGATGTAATTCATATTTGCTTGCTATGGTTGTATGATGCTTAATGGTAACACTTAAGGTTTTAACAGTAATTGTTTTTGTGGGACTGGTTTTATGTTAAATGGGAGTTAATACCCAAATGTTATTATAAAATGATGACACTGGGGAAGCCCAGTCAACCAATAGGGGGAAAAAAATTCCATTTGGTGAGATCATTAGATCATTAGTGAAAGAATTTGAAAATGTTTTGAAAAATTTAGGGTGTTACATATATAATCAAATGATATTTGATTCAAACTTATCTATGTCATTATCATCATGACTATATAAACATGAAACACATATACCAATTTCAAAAGGGTGGAATTTTGAAGGAAAATGAGCTTGATTCAATTGATATATGTGAGCCCTATTTATATGGAAATATGATTCACAAATGTCTTTATCTATTAGTAGTTAAAGAACAAAAGGCTTGACAAAAAATTATACAAAGTGATGTATGTAATCTTTTCAATCCATGAATATATTTGGTGATAGATACTTAGTCAATTTTACTAACGACTTTAATTCATTATTGTTGAAACTTTTGATGTAATCAAAATTGTTTCATAGTGACGATTGAAATACAACTTAATGAGACCATCATTAACCTTTCGTTGTGATAAAGAAAATAAGTTCTGTAAACTAAGTCTTCTTGGAACATCTTAAGAATTATGGAATCGGTTCATAACTCATTCCGTTAATAAAACTCACGACTAGCACCCAATGGGCTATAGGCAAATGACCATCATCCTACAAACCTCTAAGAACCCAATCAAAATCCCACCAAATATTTGCCAAACACGACACGAGCCAAACCAATCCCTAACATGAAAACCTTTCAACAGTCTAGACTGCTACCGACGCAACGCCAAATTCAAACATGGTTCTATGCAAACAGAAAATAAGATAGATAGTTGAATGCTTGTTCCAACTCGAAAGCAATAAATCAAACAAGAAGCATTCCATAAAGTCGGACAAAGTGTTCTCAGGATATCTTACTCAGTCCACATGCACCCTTCATGACAATATTTGTTCAAATGAAAATCTTTCACACTACCCAGGGGAAAGCACAACGCTCTTGGGCCAACTGTGTTTCTTCTTCATCGTAACCTTACCCAAAAGGTGAAGTACCAGTGGATCACATAAAGTGAAGAACCTCAACCACTAATAGAAACGCTCTCCTAACAACCAAAACAAGATCCCACACCTTACATGAAGCTGAACAGATCCCAAAAATGCGCAATTAAAGCAATAAAACTTCCAAAATCAGAGAAGAATTCCAGATTTATTTAGAAATGTTTCTAGATCCCTGATCGAATCAATCCAAATACTAACCCAGCTGACGCAACATGTCAAAACTGGATCATGTATAGGCCACAGTCACACCTGATAAAATTGGGCAATGCCGTTCTAACATCTGAACTCCCAATAACCAAGGAAAACTATCAAATCAATCCTATTAGGAACAACTCCACAACCAAACAATCGAGAGAACACATATACAAAGACCAAGTTATACGCTTTGCAGAACTTGATGAATGATTGACGCATCAATTGTACCTTCAATTGATATAGGTCGAAGCCTTCGGATTTCATCAACCGTTCATGATGGATGGAATAACCAACAATCGAAAAATGGATCGACAACTAAACCAACTTATCCCACACATACTAAACAAAGCCTATGAGAAAAATACTCTTACCGTACTCTAAATTCGATCGTCAGATCAATGACTGTCCATTCTTGATCATAAAGAACCGACCCATACTACGAGGTAACCATGTTCTTTATATTCAATAGCCAACCTAAGTGGCTAAAACGATCATGCATCAAGATACCTGGTGTTTTTATAAGGAACTACTGACCACAATGAGTTCCTTGCCCAACAAATTTCTGTCGTAAGGACAACACATGCGTCCTTGAAGACATAAACCTGATAGCAACTTGCTCTACACTCACAATTTGACCAACCCTTGAATTCTTCCTAACCAAGAAGGATTCTAGCGGATCCTTGAGAAATGCAACGAGAAAACTTCCTAACTACAAGCACTTCAATGGTAGCCTACCTTTCTTCTCCTATGCAACAATAAACCTAAACCAAAAACCTCGCACACTTGAACCATAGATTCCCTTAACCCATTTCACTGAACCCATGAAAACTGAACAGACCGATAATCCTCCAAGAAGAATACCAAATTCTCCCCCAATATGGGTTCGAACTACCACCATTTGACATCTATAAACAACAGAGCCTCAGACCAGGTCAAAAAGATGCATACCAACCTTGACTCTCGACATGCATTACACAAAATATGATAAACCTTTGGAGAATAATCTGCCAAACACGAAGAAATTATGAATATCAGATGGAGATCTTGGACCTCCCACTGTATTACCACCTTATTCCTAGAAAAGTTGACCATGATACTATTTGATTGATGAGACACCCTCAGAACCGAACCTTGCACAATCAAAGCTTGTATTCGAAGAAATGACCCGCAACCTCACACTCTTTTAACTTCCAGAATCCTTTATAGATGCTTTAATAATAACTCAGGCAGACCCAACATCAAAAGAACCTTCCCACCAAATCAAGAACATATCAATGTCTCTTCAGATACACCTGATCTTCTCAAAACTATGTCATATTCTAATTGATACATGTTCTCCTCTCTGGCCACCAAACCAAAGAATAATCAATCTCGAATGTCCTCATACTGAAGGATGGAAACGATTTACTGCGAACCAGATTTTACCCTATTATGGTTGAAACAGATGTGGTAAACAACATCCCCTTTATTCTATGGGAGGTTGGAATAACATAACCCCCGTCACAGAAAATGACATCTCAAATCATTGGTCGGACACCCAGCCTCAGGCTGCAATTCTCAAGGAGATCAACAAAATCGCTTCTTACTTAAGTCCTATGACTCAAACCGGTGCTACTTCAGACAAGGTCTTCAACACCTTAGGAACACTAACTCATACGATTCTACACCATACATGCCCGAACTTCCATGCCACTTAGGCCTAATCAAGCACCAAATTCGTCCTCATCCAGAGCAATCATAAAAGAAAGAACGACAACATGAGGATGGAAAACTAACCCTAGTGCTATACCGTAATATTGTTGGGTTTTGAGCAATCTAACACTCCAAAGGTGTTCATGCAACCCTAAAACCTTGGATCTATGTTTTACTAAGAATACATGCAACTTTGTTTTTCCAAGGTTCATAACCTATCTAGCATGGCATGGGGAACATTAAACATAATGGCTAGAAGAATTACATACCTTTCAATTTGTGAGTTGATTCCTTGAAGTTTGAGAGCCTAGCACCAATAATGTGAATGCCTCAAATGGAAATCACAAATCACCACTTGGAAAAACCTTATGAGAGTGTATGTAGCTTATAGAAATCGGCCACCACCTTTTACACACACAACTAGTGGCATTTCAAGCATCACAAGCTCCTTTATATAGTGTGGAGAATTAGGGTTACATCCATGTAAATCCTAATACCCATGAATCTTCCTTTCCAAGAATCCATGGGTTAAAAGCTCCACCGACTCCCATGCATGCCAAGCATTCCATATGAGTATTAGCCCACTCATATATAAATACAAGAGCCCATATTTAATTAGTCACCTTTTAAATCACCAAATTAATTCTAAATTAATTTATGATCAATACTAATTAAAATAATATGATTTCATATTAATATATTATAACTTATAATATATTAACAAATCATAAACATACAATTCTCAAAGGTTTAACCATAAATAGTTCTGATGAAGTGCAACCCAAATAGACCATGTCGGGTCGGGTCAAGTATATACTAAATAAAGTTATGGACTTAGACACCTTATCCAACAAATACCTGCCAATAACTAGCTCCCTAGTAGCCTTACAATTTTACCTAATCCTCATACAAATCCTATGCTTCCAGTAGTACGGGCCCATACTACCTTCCAAACCTATTCATATTTTGTTTTAGGAATCATGCCAAAATTCTAGGTTACTACACTCGACCACAACTAAGTATAATAACATACACCTATATGCTCAAAAAATCCAAAGGCTACAGTTCCTAGTTTCTCACCCTATGATTCTTCTCATAGATATGCATGAACTAGTACTTTAACACTTTTCTTAGGTCACTAGTAACTCCACCACGCCTTGCTATTAGATGCGGAAGAAAATTCTACCAGTGTCAATTATCTCTTTATGAATACAATTACATGAAACAAAGATTAAACAGTCCTTCGACTGAATGATCATGCAATACAACGGTTGGACTCAAACAAGAGCTACACAATAGGTCAATATCAATCATTCTAAAACTATTTAATCTTCATGACATGCAACCTAATGTATTTTCTCAATAGTTAATTAACATCAATATTGGTTTCATATATCACAAAGCAAGCAGCATTTGAGCAAAAATTCCAACATACAGTAAGGCATCATAAAGATCAGGCAATTCTAACATGCAATTTATAGGGATCCTTAGCCTACACACTATCATGCATCTCTAACAATTTGCATATCAGGTACATCCAGACATCTCTCATAAGCTGGCATTATAACATGCAACCCTGAGCAGATCGTTGCCTACTTCTAGCATGCAATTCACAGTATAACATCAATAACATATCAACATGTATGGATAATTTAGGAGACCACTTTCCTTTGAGCTCCGGCTAACTGCACACATCACATCTTCTTTTCTGCTTTTAAGTTCATTTCTTTTCAAAAAGGTTTATAAAAAATCTTAGATCGTTAGTTTGATTTTGGAATCACACGAGTGTTCATCCAAATCCCTGAAACCAGGGTTCTGATACCAATTTGTAACGTCCCAATTTCCAGAATAAAATTTTCATTTTTAAAATAGAATAAACACCCTGATAGATGCCATTTTATGCATCTTTTAAGGTAGTTTTTATTAGCATTTAGCATCATATTTTACATATTTTTATGTCATTAGGTTAAATAATGTTCAACTCATGTCATTCGTTAGAATTCCTGTACTGCTAGCATTTTTATGTCATTTTCAGATAATTCGAGTGGAGCGGTACTTTGGGAGCAGCTTTGTATACATTTAATAGATCATTGGAGTTAATTGGAGCTTGGAACTTATGAAGGATTCTGAGGAATGCTTGGAACCTGTTTTGGTCTAGAAAAATTCGATTGAATTGATCCTATGAAGATAGGATGTTGATGACAGCTTTGACCCATTGTCAGTATTTTGACCATATCTCATGACTCGCACGTTCGATTGATGACATTCAAAATATTATGGAAACTAGTCAAAATTTAGGACGACTTTAATGTTTGCGAAAAGTAGAAAAACACACAAATTCGATGGAATTTTTCCCATAAATTCGATTAAATTTTCACTTCGCAATTTCAAAAAGTCCTGAAAATCAAAAAATACAAAATTCGATCAAAGACTTCAAAATTTTGATCGTGTTTCTCAAAAATTCGATCGAGTTTTTGGGTTTCTTGCTACCAGAGACTCTGGATCGTATATATAGGACGCATCTCTGATTAGTTTGAAGGTTGGACGATTCTTGAAGCTCCAGACAACGTAAAAGACGATTTCTGAGGCATTCTCTCTCTGATTTTAACGATTTCTAAAGATCTAAATATTGTGGATTGTAACTCTCAATTATTTTTGTAAGATTTATTAGTTTAATGTTTCTTTTTACTAGTTTTTATTAGATTTTAGCCATGTCTAGCTAAACCCTAGTTTTCAGTTCTGCAATAGAGTAGTACTTTTTATGTGATTAGTTATCATATTTGGTTTTAATTGTGTGCTTCTATCTAGTCATTTCAATTTTGAGCTTAATGAATGTTTTATTTTTAATTCTTGTTAGCCGGATCACCTAGATAGGGTTTAATCATTCCAGTTAACCAGTTAATAGAATATGTAATTGTTCTTGTCAACTGGTAATAAGTAACAAGTATCAGATTGGTTCTGTGTTGAGATTTAACTATTGATATAAACTGAAATTCCATACATTTATGCTTCCGAGCTTGTGAGAAGTACATGGTATTTTTGGGAATTTTACATAGATCTTAATGCAACTTTTTCTAAGCTTAATTAAGAACTTGTTCAATTAGACAGTAAAAAGTTAGGGTTAACTGAAGAGCTTGTTTTGGTTAATTTAACTAGGTAAAAAAGATTATACTAGAGCATGTTAGTTTCCATCAGAACCAACTTAGATAAAATGCAATTTGAATAACAAGATCTGGACTGATTGCATGATTAGGAAAGTCGTAGAAAAGCTGAATTTGTTTTTATTAATGATTTTGTTTAGTTTATGTCACTGCAATTTTTATTTTTAGTTTTAAATCAAAAAACTCCTCTTTTTATTATTTTTTGTTAAATGACTAGTATGTGCCTTATGCAAAGAGACATTGACCATTAGACTATGTCCTTGAGGATTTGACCCTGCTTCCCTATACTACCCATTAGTGCATTAGAGTGGTGAAATTATTATTTTCTTAAATCATGCACGCCAGTGGTTTAACAAATTGGTGTCGTTGTCGGTGACTCGATGCTTCTAATAGTTTGTATGCCAAGAACTTTTCATAAAAGTACACCTTTAATATTTGATCCAAAAATTGAAAAAACTACAAGAAAACTAAAGAAAGAAGCATCAAAACAAAATCAATCAGCTGGTTTCTTATACAAATACTCAGTTCTACCCAGTGTTCTAAAAGGCGCGCCAAGTCGCGCCATGGCGTGAGGCGTGGCTTCGCCGTTACGAAAAGCTTCATAACGTCGTTGTTAGGCGTGACGCGTGGCAAGGCGTGATATGGCGCGCCATGACGCGTTATGGCGTGTTATGGCGCGCCATGGCGCGTTATGGCGTGTTATGGCGCGTGTTTCATCGTTTGAGACACAATTTTTTGCTCTTTGTTATGTTTTTTCAAATCGGAGATATAAGTATTGTGGTTTTTGTTAACTTTTTGTTATTAGTTATTGATCTAACACTTCTAAAAAGTAGTTATATTTAATATAAATTTATATTTATGTGGTAATATAATTTTAAATTAATACAAAATCGTCGCCTTACATCACGCCTTGAAAAATGCCATGGCTCGCCATGGCTCGTTAAGCTTGAGGCTTGGCCTTGTCGCCACGCCACGCCTCACACCATTTAGAACCTTGGTTCTACCTAAGTTTGACCAAAAGTCAAACTGACCAAAAAGTCAACTATCAAAGTCAACCTTAGTTGGCCATCACGTCGTGGCCAAGCATATGCAATGTCGTGACATTCTCACAAGAAAACAATCATAGGAAACCCTTCCACCACGTCATGGTATCTATTTTGGAGCTCTTAATGGATTAAGTCCTTAATCCATTAAGCTTCATAGTCATCCTTTCCAAAAGGCTTCCTTATACTCATAACCATCATAAAAACCCATGCTTTATGGAAATGCATGTACAATGTATGTCATACACTCAAGTTAGGTCAAAATGAGAAGAAGGAGGTCAAAATCCCATGCATGAAATCAAAACTTCATAATACCTCAGATCTGGAACATATGACCACATTGAGACATAAAGGATCTATAAAGTTGCCAAATTTATGGGATTCATCTACTCCAAACAACACAACTTGAAGAAAGATACTCAACAACCTAGATCTTGGAGAGATGGACAAATAGGAACTTATGGACTTACATAGGTTCAATCTACGCACTAAAACATAGATAAGAACTTTTCTTGATGAATACTTGTACTTAGAGCACGATTCTCCTTTCTTCAAGACCACAAATCACCACAATAAGCTTCAAGATAAACACAATGAGGATAGGGTTTGAATAATGGATTAAGGGAGCAATGGAGGCCGAAGAGGATGCCCTGACTTTGGATTTAATACCTTTAAATATGGGAGAAACCCTAAAATCTTGGGCTTGTATCAGCAACTACACAGTGGCCATCACCTTGCCACATTATGGTGCTCAACGAGACTGATGCTTCATTTAAATAATAATGCTACATGGTAGCCATCAACATACCACGTCATGGAATAAGGGTTTCCTCCAAAAACCTTATCTTTTACCTTCATAAGTCTTCCACTAATCCAATTGGGAAAATGGGTGTTACAAAGAAAAAAAGGATATTAAACGTTGTCGATAACAATATTTTCTATGGTAAGTAGGACAATATTCTAATTGCTTTGTAATATATTGTTTATTCTATATATATATTTTTAAATTTCGCCTTCAAGTGATACTAGATTTTGTATTCGATTTATATCATCGAAGTTGTGTTTTCAAGAAAATTCGTATATTTACCAGTTGGGAGTGAGTTTTGTTTTTTCATGTGATTACTTTTCATAAAACAAAAAAATGTGAAGTTATCATGGAAATTGAATGAAGACTTAATCATGTGACATGACGAATAGAATCAAAATTGGATTTTTTATCCATCATACCAAATTATTGAAATTCTACAATTTATCTAGAATTTGGAATTAGAGGCTCTTTTCATTCTATTATGATTTAATAATGAATTACTAGGGGTGTTAGTTTGTATTCCTTTGTTAGATTAATATTGTGAAGTATTATAAAGTCTAATTGCATTGTTATTGTTGGAACTAGATGGTTTCACCTTTGTCGTGTTAAATATGACTTGAGCACTTGGAGCATTTGATTTCAATGGATCACTTGGAGTTCATGGAGCATGTGACAAGGAAATGAATCATATAACTAAGGAACATATCATGTGACAAAGGAATGAATAATCAAAAACAAGGAATGGAGCATCTAGGAAGGGTGTGGAGCACCTAAGAAAGTAATGAAGCATCTAAGAAGGATATGGAGCACTCGGGAGTGGAATTGAGCACCTTGGTGTATGGATGTGCCATCCATGCTCAAGATGCACCACTCTAGACATAGATGTGCCACTTATGAGGCATGTTGCACTGTTAGGTAGTATAATGCGCCATTGGATAGCAAGGAGCACCACATGAAAAGTACATGCACCACTTCTGAAGGAGGATATGCTGCCTTGAAGCTAGATGCACCATGATTAAGGAAGATGCACCACCTTGGTATAAGGTGCGCTACTATGGTGTGTCTTGGAGAACTTTAGAGTATTGGTGTGTTGCTAAAGCATGCATGTGCCACTGATGATCATGATACACCACTTATGCATCATGATGCACCATTAGGTGGTTTGATGCACCACACATGTTCCTGGTGTGCCATATGTGTTCTTGATGAGACATAGTGTCCCTTGATGAGCCACTTATGATATGAAGTCCTCTATGATTCTCAAGATTGTTCAAGGACGCTCATAAGTTGAAGATGCTCAAAGAATACACCATGATGTGTCACAATGATGGTTAATGTGACATGGTGATCTTGATGTGCCACTATGGATCATGATGTTGCATCATGTTTGATGACGATACTCTTGCAATAAATATCAAGGATGAATATTTGCGAAGCTAATGCATGTCAGATTATGATTAGTTGATACAATTCATGGGCCTATGGGCCAATGGGATTGGCCCATTATGGTTTTAGGTATGATCCCTTCACTGTAATATGGATGCCTGCTAAGTCATTTAGTGTGTCTTTTGTATCCTTAGTGAGTAGTCTGAATCTTTGTTGAGTTGTACTTGTAATCTCTGTTTGAGAAGTATGTGAAAAGAATACTCCTCCCCTGTTCGTGGATGTAGGTCACCTTGACCGAAACACATAAATAATGTGTCTTTATGTGCTTTTGGTTTTGTATGTTTTCCACATTACTTCCTTACAAGGGTCATCAGAACTTGGCAAGTGGCTTCAAGTTTGTTCTAAGTCTTGAAAAGGATCTTCTGATTTCCTAAAAAGTAGTATCAGAGTTGCGGTTGGTGTTCTGTTGATTGAAGATGACATCTCACAAATTCGATTTGGAGAAGTTCAATAGTTCGAATAATTTCACTTTTTGGAAGGTGAAGATGAAGGCTATTCTGGTTCAACAAGGATGTGCAACAACACTGGAAGGAGAAGCGAAAATGCCAAAGGACATGGAAACTGAATGGAAGGTGGATATTTTGGTAAGATCACATAACGCCTATTTTGGTGAGTTTGACAGACGAAGTACTAAGAGAGGTCGTGGATCAAATGAGTGCATTTGGGCTTTGGGAGAAATTATGTGACAAGTATCAAAACAATTCCCTGACGAACATGCTGTATCAGAAGCAATGTTTGTATAGTCTTAGAATGTTGAAAAGCACCCAAGTGAAGGATCATTTGGTTAACTTCAATATGATTGTCTTGGGATTACAAGGTATGAATGTAAATATTGAAGACGAAGATCAAGTTCTTATCCACTTATGTTCACTGCCGAATTCTTCTGAGAATTTTGTTGATACCATGTTGTATGGTAGGAAAATGATCAATGTGAATGATGTGAAGGATTCTTTTATGTCCAAAGACTGCAAACAAAGCTTACAATTGGATAAGAAGTTTCTAGTTTTGGTTTGTTCTCAGGCAGAGGAAGAACATCAGATAGAGGTGGAGGTAACAAAGGGAAGTCAGGTTCCAAATCTAAATCCAACATCAAATGTTATAACTACAAGGAAAAGGGACACTTCAAAAGAGATTATCCATTGTTGAAGAAATGGAACAATAGTATTGAGTCAAACAACAACAATGCTGATGTGGTTCAAGGAAATTTTAAAAAAGGGGATGATAGTGAAGTTTTGATTGTATGTACAACTAGTTCTGCTGATGTTTGGGTCTTAGATATTGGAGCATCCAATCACATGATGTACAGTCACACTGGTTCGATCAGTTATGTCTCCAATGATACCTGAAACCATGACTTCTCAATTAAGAAAGTCACCCCATACCGCTAGGCCAAAGACACTTTGGTATATGGTAATAAATGTTCGATAAAAAAGTATTTTTTTAAGAAAAAAAAAACAAAACTTGCATAATACCAGCTAATTGTTAGATAACTAATCAATTCGACTTTTGTAAAGGGCATAACCCCATTTTGTGCATCAAAATATCCATGATACATTTTTAAAATGACTTTGTAGTAAAGTACATTCATACTTCAAACAGCTATGTTATATGTTTGAATTTCAACGAGTTGATACATCTTAATTCTGGCCAAATCAAAGGTAATTCCAATACTTACAAAACATTATATACTTATGTTATCTAATGAGCCTCAATGACAAAATACATATCTTCAAACAATGTAAAGTCACCCAAATATCGCTTGTTAAATTTGATCTGTGTTCTAATATCGCTTTATGTTCTAATTTGTCAAAACCTTGACTCATTTCAGTTTTACTCATATCCCATAAATTAGTTGCACTTAGTTTAAGGATAAAACGACTTTGGTGACAATAGCACAACCGAAGGGTCTCTTGTATGGTGATTCATTATAGGTTATTTAAGTTGTTAAATGACAACTTATCATGAATCCAAACTTTATTAGAAAATTTAAAAGATTTCTTGCATTGCTCTTTATTTGGCCCTTCCGATATTTCACACAAGTGGAAATGTTGCCAAATACCCCTATTTCATTTTATGGACGCTACTATCTCAAACATTACATTAGTTGTCAAAGTTTTGTGGGGTGACAGAAAGAGTGCACATGACCATAATCAGTTGTAATATTTAGAAATAGGGTTATTTCCACAAAAACCCTATATTTTGATTTTTTTTTCTTTTTAGATCTTTTTTTTTTCTGAAAAAGACCAAAGTTTTACATGGTACTTGTTATTTCAGACCCCATCAGGTCTAACAAGTAAATTGATTTTTTTTTCATAAAAGACCATAAATTTTGTATTTTTTTCGGCTTAGACCTTCGTCCATTTATCTTTTGATTTGTACTATTACGTGTCGTTGCCGTCTCTCAAGAAAGCCCCCATCACGAATTCGAGTTCACTTTGCATCCTGCGAGTTTTATCTAGCTACATTATGGCGGTGAAAGTTCAAATTGGATGGCTTTAGATTTGGCCAGGGAGAGGTTGTGAATCCAAGAAAAATTGAGATGGTAATGAGCATGCCTAACGGGATGCCATGATACATGTTATGTGTGTTGTGAACAACCAAAAGGTATGGAGGACTTTGGACGTAACCGAGGTGGAGGTCGGGTGTCCAGGGAAGGTCGAAAATCGCGGTGGTTGCTGCCTCGGTAAAATAGGTTGCTGAACAAGGTACAACAAGACTGTGTGTGGTTTGGTGTGATGATAGCAGATGGCTCTTCGTATTCAAATGCTAAACATGGTGTTGCTTAAAGCAACTATTGTTGACGGGTTTTGCAGGTGAAGCAACTGGTAGGTCGACGGTGAACAAAGGTTGTGAATGTGGTGGTGTTCGTCGGTGGTTAATGGCGAAAAAGCACAATTTTAAGTGATAGGCGTGGACAAACCGATTAAGGGGGTGATTGTTGGATTAATCAGCTTATCACAATACGAAATCTAGAACAATTTTAGTTCTAAGAGTATTTTAGGAAACATTCATTTTATGTAGTTTTGTGTTAGAGTAGAAATCTAGTTTTATTAGTATAAATAAGGTTAATGGCTAGGATGTTTAAGTTAACTTTTTCCTGCAATAAAGTTCACCAAGTAATTCTTCATTCTTTTCTTCTTCTTTGTTCAGTTCATACATTAGGCACTAAGATAATATCAGGTGGTATACCTACAAGACATACACTTTCAGGTGGGTCCAACTTTTTAAGTTTTAATCAGTATTACCACGATCCACGATCCAGGTCTTAAATTGGTCTTGAGTCGGTCTCAGTTTGGTCCTGAACCGATCCCACAAGTCATTTATTTTTATTTTTATCCCATGGCCCTATTAAGACCTCATGGTATACAAGATTGTTTTTTTTTTCCACCCTAAGGCCTAAACATTCTTCAATATTCTATTATGTCATTCTAGGATATTAGTTTTTCCGTTCAAGTTTACGCCAGTTAATGTGATAATTTATAGTTTTACAGTTTAATATTCGTGGACGGTCCAATGCCCATAAAAAACCCTTAGACCAAACCGATATAGACCTGATACCAGATCGACCTGATCTGAGACCGATTTTGTTTGCCTTTATGGTTCAGAATAAAAATGTACTTGAAAAAAGATCAAGGTGGACACAGCTCATCATATATAAAGTAAAGCATACGTTGAAATCATGAATTGTAATTAATTGGTCGCTCATAGTGTAAAAAATATTTTTAGGCATCGGCTGCACTTCAGAAATAAACACAACGTTATGTTATTTGATATACACATATCCTCTTCATACCTTTCATATTTTTATCAAAAATTTCCAGACTTTTGGAGGTTTACACCTTCTCCTTCTCACAATGCAACGTGGTAATTCAACAACACAGAAAATCGAATTAAAATGCACTCAAAGCTTTTCAAAATTTTCAACAACCGTAGACTACTCTTCATCCTATTTAGAGTTAACACCCACAAACGATACTGCAACACAAAAAATTTAATCAAATATCTTCTTCATAATACGTGACTCCAACAAGTTAAAAACTAAACCTCCATAACCAAATCCAAAAGCTAAACATTACAATACGTTGTCCTACATTTCGCATAATTAATAAAACTCTAATATCTGTAATGTGTCTCATGAGAACGGTATTCAGGCGGTGGCCCAACATCACGGTAATCAGAAAACCGATGCTCCGCTGGTGGTGGTGGTGGTTGGACTGCAGGTGGAGGATGGTGGTACTCTCTACTTACAATGTGGTACTCCGGTGGTAAAGCATACACAGTAGGAGCCGGAGCCTCTCGATAAAACACATAATACGGGTCCCGCTCCTGTTCCCGAATCTCTTCACGGTAAGCGCGATGGTCATAGGGGTATGACGTCGCCGGAGACGCTACCGGAAGTGGCGGTGGCGGCAGGTATCTGACGGTGACGGTGGTGGCACGCTGGTACAAAACAGGCGGCTGTTCATAGTCGTTGTACCGTCTTTTTTCTCTACGTGGTGGGGAGTGGGACCAGGACCGAGGGTGAAAACGTCTTTCTTCCTCTTGATCACGTATTTTGAGTTTTTTTTGGTCTCGAGATTCATCTTCCCTATTTCTTATACGTCTTTCATCGGATCTAGTTCGATGATTTTCAACCTGTTGTGTAACTGTAAATAGCATACACAGCTTCTTCACCTGTGAAATTTACTTCATAATTTATAAACATTTCTTTAAATGTATATTTATATAAAACAGAAAAAGGAACCTGATCGGCTTTCAGGAGACCTTCAAAGTTATTCCGTGTGTAGTAGTTTTCTTTAATGACATCCTTAAATTTCTCTTCAGCTACTGGCAAACAATCATCAAGCACGCTAAATCGAACCTGATTTTATTCAATTATAAAAGATATCATTAATCAGTAGTTATAATCAAAATGAAAGATGAAAAATGAATGAATGGTTGAATACTACTACTACTACTACTACTAACTTGAGATGGGAATTCATTTTTGAAAGCTTTTGGTTCAATGTTATAACCACCGGGTCCAGCAGCTTTGAAGATTCCATACATTAATCTGAGATCAACATCAAACAGAAACAATCTCATTCCTTTATAAATCTTTGCTACTTGATCTTGTTTATTTGCAGGAAGTCCAAGAATCTTGTAGCGAAAACAATCTGTTTTTGTTTTTGAACTACACATGAACACCATCCCCATGCTTTCAACCCTCTTTGGACCTTTTTTTCTGCTTGATGATTCTGGTTTATTATCTCCATTCACAACACTCTTCTTTGTGCTCTTGTCCCTAGAACTAGCCCTCTTTTCTTTACTCTTTGGATCCTCACCTAATTCCTCACCTTTTTTTACTTCTTTATCTTTCTTCTCATCTTCTTTCACAGCACTTTCCTTGTTTGTTTCTTCATCTTCATCTTCATATTCTATCACTTCTTCATATTCTACCTCTTCTTCTTCATATTCTATCTCTTCTTCATAATATTCTACCTCTTCTTCTTCTTCTTCTATCTCTTCTTCATAATATTCTACCTCTTCTTCTTCTTCTTCTACCTCTTCTTCTTCTATCTCTTCTTCTTCTTCATATTCTACCTCTTCTTCTTCTTCTTCTTCTTCTTCTTCTTCCATATTACCTGTAGTTCATAAAGCAAAAACTATTCATTTCAAAGTACATTATTGGCATGCTTAATAAAGTCAAGAGGGAGAGATTAACCTACTTGATGTAGATGACAGTGGAATAACTGATTGATCTACATCCTTTTGAGGACTTAAGTTTGATTTTGGGCTTTCATCTTTTATGTTTGTGTCAACCATTGTCCTGTAGAAATAACGAGTTGTAACTAAAATCACGTATGTTTAATTAGTGCTAGCAATCAAAGAAACCACTGAAAATGCTCATAAGTATTAAGAAACAACATCATGCAAGGTCTAATAACATAAGACACTCTTTATGAACAAAAACTAAAAAAAATTAAGGGTGTGTAGGAACAGCATACATATTACAAGCACAAATTGTACATACTTCCATGTTCATTTTGCTCTGGTTTATGTATAGCTGAAAAACCCATGGCTTTCAATCGGCTGCTACCAACTTAATCTTAGAAGCTAAGAAGCAATACAATGGAGAACATAATCTTGGATAATGACCTTTTTTTTCAAGGGGTCGGTCAAGAAGTTTATAGGGGCCTTTTTTTTTGTCGGAAACCTTATCTGTTTAAAAACATCAAAAAGAACTCTCTAATCATATCGTGTTGGTACTTGAAGTCTATAAGCTCTCTACAATAAACAACATTCTCCCCAAAAGTCTAAACATGCCTTGTGACAAAGTGGATATATCATATATCTTATCAATTGGAAATAGTGGAATCATGAGGCGACATTTAAGGATAGTATGATACTCCATTGGTGACATATGTTGATCAAGACCGTCTATATGGATAACCAGAAGAAAATTTTAAGCATGTAGTGCTCTTAGACACTCAAAACTCGTTTTCCGTTTAACATTCATGTTAAAATGTAATTTCATGTCTTGGATAATTTTACTAAAAATGACATTCTTGCCAATGCATGTTGGGCTTTATGGGGCGGTGTCCTAATTAATGAAACCGTTAAAGTTGAAACTTGGAATTGTATCACGAAGACAAACCAAAGCACAAATATAATTAGTATCCATACCATATATGTCACTATTCCATAAGATGTGGTTTTGTAATGCCTAAAATTTATGAAGACATTTTGGCAACCTCTTCTAAATCTCCAATAACGGTCTCATCATCAAGATACCATGAAGAAAAAGCTTGCAATTGTCTATAATCTTATGTACAAACGGGTGCAATACAAGAGCAAAAAAGAAGAGATCTCAATGGGTCGCCTTGTTGAACCCCAATGGTGGACCAAATATGTTTGTCTCCCAAATACAACCTCGTTGCCTGTACATATAAGAATTCTATCTACAAAGAAATATATGACACCTCAACATGACCTCAAGAAGTAATGCTCATGTATCCGCAAGATTTAAGACATTTAAGAAATCCACTATAAACATTGCAAGAGACCCATCAGCATGACGTTCACTTACCACCCTCTTGACACTATGGAGTATGGTTTTAATGTCACCCCATATGCCAACCTCAAACTAAAAATCATTAAGGTACTTTTTCATCTCTTTATCAATTCCTTTCATTGCAATCTTGGAAACCACATGCCTGTATATAGTGTACATTGCAACATGTTGGATTCCATTAGAAAGATATAGGAGATATTACATCTATGTTGGATACTCGTGTCGGGATTAACATCAACGATGATGCCATTGTTGTGATTTCACCACCTTCCCGTCTAATGGGAAGGGAAAAAGCCAAACACAAGGAGAAAGAAAAAAACATCAACTTTGGATGACCAAGAAGAAGCGAGGTCGAAGATTGCATGCCTAAATGCAAATTTGAACAAATACTTGGAGTTCACTTAAGAAACGAGCATAAAAAAGGAAAAACCCCGTGACATAAAGATTTTTATGCAGGACTTGAGTAATTTAAACCGTGAGGAGCGTGAATTGGCTTTGGCTATAAAAGCCGAAAAAAGAAAAGTTAACATATAATTTTTTTCTTTATCTTTTTTGATTTTATTTTTGTGTTTTTTAGTTTTTAATGTAATGTTGAAGCCATTTTATTTTCAGTTAAGTTAAATTGTTTAAACAATATAAAAAGTAAATATAACATGAAATGACAAATAATTTCTTATACATGATAAAAATTAAGAGATATGTGGTAAATATGAGGGGTGATGATGTGATAGACAAAACGGTACTATGCTTAATATGCCACCACTCCTCCAACCTTTCGATTCTACAGTAAAAAAACTAATATGTTCTACACTTCTACCCTAAAATCTAAATAATAGCATATACCAACATGGAAAACTGTTTTTCTTGTAAAAAATAGTAACATGACATTTATATAATTCTACACAAAGCAATTTAAAAGACTTCATGTTTAAAGGTCTCAAACTCGATAGTTACCTATAGGGATCGGTTCCGGAACCGGACCAAACAACAACGGAACCGAAATAACCGAAAACAGATTAAGAAGTGAATGGGAAAACAAAACAGGACCAGAAGCGAATACCACTAACCAGTTCTAGTTCTGGTTCCGGTTCGATTCTATTAGGAAAGACCGGAAGCGGAAGCGAAATAACCGAAAACCGAAAATGATGAATTCGAAAACCAACAACCGGACTGAATACTACTAATCGGTTCTGCTTCTGGTTTGATTTTTCGGTTAAAAACTCATCCGTAGTTATCTTCTACTCTATCTTGTTAATATATATAATCAATATCCATTAGATAATTGCTTTGAAAATTCTGCCAAACCTAAGAACACGCAGAATATGTAAAAGTTAGATTGAAATGGTACCGAATTAAGCTTCACTACCTTTTCCTTTGCTTATGAATCTTCCATTCTTTAAGAAGGTAATCGATGCCTTCTCTCAGAGTGGCCTCCCTATTCTCCCTGAAATTCCATAGCTCTTCCATCAAATCCCTCCCATGTTGGTGATACCGATTCCTCTCTATCAAAGCTGTTAAAACAGGATGCTGTTCATCACTGCATTCCGCCTTCAAAATAACCATCTTCCCATTTTCTTCATTGATAATCTCAGATCCATCTGTCATCTTAGTAAACGGATGCCAATTTGGATCTTCATTGCAATGTGATACCAATTTAGTTGCATTCTCCTTCTTCACACTGGAAGTGCATCCAACAAAGAAAGGATTTGAATCCACCAACCCCATTCTCTTCGTTCCTATATCACCTCCAATTGGGTACGACTTCAAACCCTAATTAAATAACACCAAAATTAATCATCAAACAGTATCTTATATTCTTATCTAACTATTAACTCCTTACGTACATCAATAAGCTCCCAACGAGCTTCTTGCAATTCCTCATTTTTTGTCTGGATAGCTGCACGAAAAGAGTTTTCCTTGTTTTTCATTTCTTGAAGTTTTTCATTCTTCTGTATCAATTCGGTCTGTAAATTCTTCATCTTTTCTTCAAGGTCTATATAGTCGTCGTCTTGTATAGCATGTAATGCAGTCTCAAGTTGTGTAATCTCTCTTTGTTTTCTTTCATAACTTTCAGCTTTGAGTTGGGATTCCAGTTCAGCTCTTCTCTTTTGAAGGATCAATAGTTCATCCTGAAAACATATGGATGTATGATATCATATTCTGACATTCGTACAAATTAACCATTGTCTGTTTTTTTCAGAATTACCTTTATACCCTCTGCTAGTTTCATAGAAGTGCAGCTTTCTTTGACTAGTTGTTTCCAAGATGACAATCTTTCTTGCTAACATGGTAAACATATATAACATGATTGATCAAGAAAATGTTCATGATCAAGTGAATTAACAAAAGAAATTAACAAGATTAATATTGTATACCAGTCTCTTCTTGAGTTCTTGCTTTGACTTTGACTTTTGAAGCTTCAGTTCTTTTTTTGTAAGTTCGTATTCCCGTTGTTGCAGAGATTTGCTTGAGGCTTCCATTTGCGAACAGCTTTCTTCATAGTATTGAAGAAACTTCTCACAGTCAACAGTTATCTTCTCATTCATCTTTTTCATATCTAATAAAAAACGCAACGTTTTTCTCAATCAAGGATGTTGTAAAACATTAGGAATCATAAAGACACATTTCCATCATTTCATCAAGTTCTGATCAAAGATTATTGCTAACGCAGAATAAGTTCAAGTTGGTATTTAATTATTAGATGATCAGATCTTCGAATTGTTAAAAGAATATCTTCTTTTAATGAATGAAGAAACAAACCTAAAGTATGAGCACGAAAGACCTCATCATATCTGGAGAGAATACTGGTTTTTAGGGATATCGTCTTTTCATCATCGATTGTGGTCTCCATCTGCTCCATCATATCCCCCTAACACAAAAACCAACAATCAATCAATCATATTCTAGTTTTTTTTTTCAGATGTTTAAATTAAGAACAAAAATCAAGATCATTTGGAGTTTATAGTGAGTAGAAACCAAACTAACATGTCTCTAGCTATTTTAGCCCTTTAAAATGGGAAGCTTGAGGCAGTGTAGTGAGTGGATTTATATCGGAGATCCATTTGGTAAAAAACATGAAATTGGACAATGTAACAGTAAAAACATAATTAAGTAAGCAGGATTCAAATGAAAGATTAAAGAAGAATACTCACCAGCAAATTGCAACTTTTTCAAGAACACTCGAGAGAAATATTAGCCCTGAAAAGTGATAACGATGAATGATAAAGAAATGAAAGATGAGTTGCAGTTATTTGGCTGGACATTCCATATTCATGCGACAGACCAACAGCTAGCACGCCTCGAAAAGGTGGTATTCATATACAAGAATGGAAACTTCGGTTCTTTTCCGTACATAAACAAAAAGCAAATAAATCCATGTAAATTAGTGAAAGGGAATATTATGGAAGATCTTTTTATCATTTTTCTTTAAAATAGTAAAATTTTAACAAGATCATCAACGGTCATTGATTTCGCTGAGCTGCGAAACCAATAACACGGGTTGCAAAATCAATAATGGACTGAAAAATCGTTTTATGAGTGCAAAAACACTATATTGGGCTGTGCAATGGGCATGGTTATTAACTTAGTCAGCAAAGTCAACAAAGTCAACGGGTTAAAAATAAAAGTCAATAATGGTTATCAACAACTTTTTTAGTTGTTATGTTTTCTTAGTTATGAAGTTTTACTTGGTCATCAAATATTCTTAGTCATGTTTTCCTAGTTATGGAGTTTTCTTAACCATTAAATTTTACTTAGCTAGTAAGAATATTTTTCTTATTAAGTTTTACTTAACCTTTAAGTTTACTTCTATGTCAAGTACTTCCTTAGTTTTGGCTCCTATAAGGATCTAATGTTTGTAAGAAAAATGTAAGAGGGATGTATGAGAAATATAAAGTAAGTGATATAAAAATAGAGGAGTGGCTATCATTTAAAATAGTCGTGTTGTTATTATGTGAGTAACTTTAATCTACCGTCTTTGTTTCTTTATAACCACCAACAAGTGGTATCATGGCCGAGGTTATGTTCAATGATGAGACAATGGCGAATATGATTCAATCGCATTTCCCAAAATTGACGGCAACAAATTACGGGAACTGGAGTATTCAAATTAAGGTGTTACTCTGTTCTCAAGATATTTGGCATATAGTAGAAGATGGATACATCCCGGTAGATACAGTTGCTAAAGCAACTTTAACGGATGCTCAAAAGACGAAGTTAAAGGAGTCCCGGAAAAGAGATAAAAATAAGCTCTATTTTTTATTTTCCAAGGTTACTATGTTGGACTATAATCCTTACTTTGTGAAATAGATCAATTGAACATGATTCTAATGATGCTCATTTCACAATCCCAAATCCTTACCATAAATGTAAGAATATCAAATTCTTGTCACTTACTGTAATCTGTTAGATTTTAAACTCATATGCATTGGTCCTCTTGTAATGACTATGCACAAAAGTCACAAAGACTTGGCAACAAACATTACAAAGTATTCCAATGGAGATCAATTCCATGGAAACAAAGTTTCACATTCAAATTACATTCCTTTGAACATCCTTCTAGCATTAAGTTTTCTAATCTTACACAGATTGAATAACTTCCACCTATGGAGACATTTCCATATTCCCATTTTGACAATCACTTCTGAACAAGAGTTGCCTCTTTTCAGAATATGTCAATATGATCCTTCCAAAAATTTACACCATACTTCAAATTGTCTATGAGCAACCAATCTTTGGTAAACCTCAGATTGTCCTCGACAATTGCTAAATCAATTTAGTCATATCCAATTCTAGACCTTTCCCCCTCTTAATGCCTTAGACATTTGGAAAATTTAGAAAGGATAAATATTATGGCACATGTGATCGATCCTATACCCGAAACATATGGGACACGATTCATGATGTCTCACATAAAGACATGATCCTAGACCAGTCTTTTGCTACAATAATTTGTTTTTGCCATTTTTCAAAATTCAACTATGAAGAGGGATGTCGTAATCATAATCGAATTTTGAGAACGCAGTATATATAGAATTTCCTTATGTTGAACCATTCCAATATAAAATTCATATATATGTCTTTGACTAAAGATGATTAAAATCTCAATCTAAGCTTTTAGAATTGAAATGAAGTATAATTTCCTCTCCCTTGATTATAGAAAAACAATTTTTCAAACCCTGCAGAGTCACGAATTGAGACTTTTGTTTTCTATAATTAACACTTAACATAATAATCATGCTCCCACTAACATGATAATTATTAACATAACACTTATGCTCCCACTAGCTTTCACATTTATCCAGAAATCAGGTGGACTTCTAGAAATCAATACTTTATTGACTTTCTTACCAAAGTTCAGATTTCTGATATGAGATGCTTTGATAAGACTTTATTAAAATCATACACCTTTCCTTAGATAGCTCACATGTGTGTCTAAATAATTTTAGAACTATGAAAAGGGATGTCGTAATCATAGTCTCAATTGTTTAGACCTTTTCCATTTCTCACAAGTCCATGTTAGTGTGTCGGTTAACCACATACACTCCACTAACGACTTTGAGAATGCAAATATCACAATTGCTTTCTACTTAAAATCTACTTAGTGAAAGCGTCTCCTCACCATCATTTTCATGAATTAGAGAGAAGCCTTATGACACTTAGATTTTATGGTGTATGTGTTCCTATCCATGTGAATTAGTTAAAACCATAATCACAAGACAAGGTTAGTGACAAATTCAAACTCATATGGATTGAACTTGTTCAATCTTAATTTCTTGCCACCTGGCAGCACAAGGGCCTACCATTGCTTCCAGGTTGTTATGCAACATATTGAGAACTCTTGGAACTTACATGCATAGTCAACTTTAACTGGAATGGGCACATAAACAAGAATTATGTCAGCACGATAGGTTATAAACCTCAAGTCGTGTGCTAGTGATAAACTACAGGTTTTATTCTTGATTAGTTCTTGAAACTCTTTCAGGATCTTTTAATACTCTCATTTTCCTCTTGACATATAAGACTCTCTTGCCAATAATCATTCCTTGACAAACACATATTCAAGAGATAGTGCGGATTCTTATGAAGACAAACACTTCACACAATTGGCCTTAGTTGGTCTTTGTTTTATCCAAAACATCACAACTTATCAATTTCAAATGCACAAGAGTAGAAAACATTTTACTCTACATTTGTCAAGTGTTATAAACCTTCTTTAAGATATGCCACTCAAGTTACAATCTTTAAGTATGACTCTAAGAATTGTTTTGGAACGAAGTATGACTCATCTTCTTGATTTAACCATTTCAACAATTCTTGATTCATCTTCTTAGCCATAGGAATGCACTAAGATGTCCTTAGAGGATCAATTGTGATGTGGTTTCTTAATCATTAGGATGATCATAAAACATAATACTAAAGTACTCTCCCATCTTTTCAAATTTGCGAAACTTTTTTATCTTTCTGCCTAATTTGATTCTTCTCATTTGTTCTGCTATACATTGAAACTTTTCCAATGTTTCAGAATTGTACTTAAACTTGTAAGTATAACCATATTTACTAAACTTTAGTAAATGATGATGAATAGTCTTATCGATCTTTGTGGTGGACTTGACCAATGCACAAAAATGTATACTTGATCCCATAGTCCTTCACTTGACTCACATATACATGTAAACAAGAAATTAGTATTAATTTTCCAAATATGAAAGGTTCTCATTCATCATACAATACCAGTTGCATGATTCCAAGTTTCTATCCAACTGAAGCTTGGGTGATGAGAATCCTTTCTTATTTGGTAAATTATGACACTACCACGAAGGAATCAAATTCATTCTCCAATATTGCTATTAATGGAATCATATAAACAACAATTTTTCATAAATTCCATTGTAAGGAAACTTAAAATAAATAAAATCAAAAAATTTTCTTTTATTTTAAAACTTGTGGAAAAAACTTATCCTTACAAGGTGTTTACAAATGAAAAATATGTTGTTATCTATTCCTAAGCAATTTATCATAACTCTTAAGCAGCAGCTCAAATTCTGCTCTTCGAACCATGCGATCGAAATCCATCTTCACGATCAGAATCAACTTACTCTTCTTTTAAGCTTCCTCTCTTTTCCTTCGATTCTACAAAACATCAAAATGTGACCTAGTCACATCATGTAATAAGAATCTCTAAATAGGAACTTAATAGAGTTAGATAGTGGACTTTACCCGAAGTAGAGTCAAACTTTTGACTTTACCATCCTTATGATCTTTTCAGGTAAATAGGGCAGCTTCGCAACCAATTCCCTTCTTTTGGCAAAAGAAACATATGGACTCTTTAGGAACGGTACATGAGACTATCTCAGACTTAGCATTTCTCTTTACCATTTGGTCAACCGAGTTGACTATAGCCGATCCCTTTCCATTGGGAAGAGAAAGTTTTTCTGGATTTCCAATGTTACCATTGTAAATGTCCATGGAAGTTTGGGAAGTCGATCTTCCAATCAAATTTGCTTTACCAGTGCTCCAAATCGTTGTTGATTCAGCAACATCAAGCAAATAGGTAAGATCTTTAAGGGTCATGTCATGGTCTTTCATATAGTAGTCCCAAAGGATCTCCCTATGTGACTTAAGAAGTGATTGAAGAATCTAGTCAACAACCAACATCCTCAAGACTTTAACACCCAACTCTCCCGACCTGTCTATACATATGACTTCACCTTGAAGATGTGAGCACATACAGACTTTTCTTGCCAATAGGGCTTGAGTGACCATGAACTTGTGGGACATCTTCTTCATTAGGAAAGCTTGTTCCAAGAGATTTGGGAAGATCATAGTTGTCTGATCTAGACATCTATGGGAGAAATTCAAGTTGGTTGATTTAAGTCCTTAATATAACACCCAATCTGAAATACTAAGGCTAGGACCTAACACAATATTTTATAACTTGGAAGAGGGAAGCCGTAATCCAAGCTATAAAATATTTGAAGGTAGGCGAATGACGAGTCACCAATTTCCACCATGAAAAACGAAATAGGTATTAGGTTTTTTATTAGATTGAAACTCATAGATCTTTTGAGATTCATTGAACTTTTCAATGACATGTTTAAATCTCAATTATGCCCTCTCAAGTTTGTGACTGGGATGTCGAGGATCACAAACAAGGTGTGAATAACCATGCAAATTAACTTGGCACCCTTAATTTTATCACCTAATCGATATGTCGGTTACCCACACGCGCTCCACCGATCTATGATAAACATTAAGTCACATTTGCCACTTTTACTAGTCCATGTTAGTATGTCGGTTACCCACACACGCTCCACCAACGACTTGGTAAGGTACAAAGTGTAATTTCATGGGTTAGAACCAATTTCACATTTTCCTAAAGTAACTAAGATTGGGAATTTATAAAAGGTTTAGTTACTTTATATTTATCATTATACTTTTAATGAGAATTATAGTTCTTATCCGACCCATTCAGCTAACGACCCTCCACCAGTCAAGGAAGCGGTAGGTGAGAATGGACACCTATTAAGCTGCCATTTTATAGGCAACAACCTTATACCCCCCCCCCCCCTTATAGATTGGCTTCGTGAACGAGGCCTACTAACAGTAAAACTGACTTACTCTTATACATACATACATATATATATATATATATATATATATATATATATATATATATATATATATATATATATATATATATATATATTAAACCTATAATATTATAATAGTATAAGGGTCGAATTTTAAACTATTTAAAATTCTAGGGTTTCGAACTAAAGTATATGTTAATATGTTGTCGTGCATGTATTAAACAAGTAAATTATCACTGTTGGTTGCACTAAAAATATAGCACAGGGAAGCAGGGTCGAATCCTCAGGGACACAGCCTAAAAGTCAATGCTTTTTTGCATCAGGCACATCTAGTCAAAAAAGAAATTATAAAAGGGTGTTTTAACTGTAAACTAAAAACTAAAATGCAGTGATATTAAATTAAACTAAAATCAATAATAAAAATGGTTTCAGCTATGCTACGAATTTCCTAATCATGCAATCAACCCATATCTGATTATTTGGAATGTGTTCTAACTAAGCTGGTACTGAGAAAAACTAACAAGCTCTAGTAATTTCTCTTTTACCTAAATTAGTTAATAAAAACAATCTCTTCAATTAACCCTAACTTTTTACTGTTCAAATAAATAAACTCTTAATTAAATTTAAAAAGCTGCATTAAGTTCTTTGTAAAATTCCCAGCAATACCCAATACTTATCACAAGCTCGGAAGCGTAATGATATTTACAGTTTATATCAGAGTTAAATCCCAAAACGGAACCAATTTGATACTGGTTACTTATTACCAGTTGACAAGAACAAATATGTATTCTATAACTGATTAACTGGAATGATAAAACCCTAGCTAGGTGATCAGGCTAACAAGAATCAAAATCAAACATTCATTAAGAACAAAACTGAAGAATCTAGATAGAAGCACAAATCAAAAACCAGATCTAATGATCAATCACATGAAAAGTACTTGTCTTTGCAGAACTGAAAACTAGGGTTTTAGCCAGACATGGCTAAAATCTGATAAAAACAAATGAAAAGAGACATCAAACAGCTAATCTTACTAATCTACTTGAAGGAGATGATCCACAGTCTTCTGTGTAACCCCGTAGGTCCGGGCTAGTCAATTTAGAGACGATAAGCGTCAAAAATGACTTTTTGATGGAAGATTATTTAGAAGTATTAATCTTAACTAAGTTATAGTATATGTTACAAGGATTCTGTACATATAAAGAACGCTGAAATCCGAGTTATAACGAAGAAGTTATGACCTATCGAAGTTTCGCGACAGAACCGGCACGACACGGCGCGACATAAATAGTGAATTTACTTTAGAGCGATATTTATCCTTATCGATCTAAATGAAAGTCGTAGAATACGTTAAACCGAGAGCATTCATAAAAAGAACGTCTAAATCTGACTTCGTATGAGGAATTTATGATTTTTCGAACTTTCAGCATTAGCAGTATGCAGCCCGAAGTTCGAATATGAAATCGAGTGATTTCTAGCCGAAACGATCTAAAATAGAATCAAAGATCTCATCGATAGTAATCCAACGGTAAAAAGACAGACGAAAACGGACGTCAGACGAAGGAGTTATGAATTTCTAACGGAGTTTTCCTGTACCGACCTACTAAAAATAATATATTAGTAATATATTAAAAATAAAATCAAAATTAGCCGAAAACGTCTAAACGATAGTTGTAGAGCATAATCTCACCTATGCATGGATATAAAGAACATCGAAAACAGAGTTCGTATGCGAAAGTTATGAATTTCTGAAGTTCGGGGCGTGAAACCCCAAATTTGTCAGAGTTCACGACGTGAATACAGTGTTCACGATGTGAACTCAGTATTTATGACTTCTGGAGCCTGACAGACGCAAGTTACGATGACGCACCAGATGAACTCACAACATGAATATTTGAGATTCACGGCGTGAATCCAAAAAAATGGCCTTATAAAGAGAATTCAAGGGGCAGCCGAGTTTGGTTGCTCAATCTATTCTCTCCCACTCCTGATACCCTCTCTAAGCCCTATTTTAACCCCCCGAAGCTCCGGTATCATCCCGAGACACGAACCAAGTCCCGAAGCCCGAAGATCCCGAGAAGAAAAGAGTTTCCGAGCCGAAACTCTGCTTGCAAGAAGCCCGGTGTGTGAAAATCTTCCAGTTTTACCGAAGAATACTACTTTACGAGCCGTAGTGCTGTCTGAGAATCGTCTAATCAAGTGAGTGTGTAGTTACTTTCTTCTAACACATAAATATGAAGTATTTTCTATGAAATATGTGCTATGTGTTTATATATTGTTGTTTATTTGAGATGAGTGTGGAATGGATGTTTTATATAGTTTTTAAATGAGTTAAACTATATATGTATTTTATATCTACAAATATGTTGGGTAGAACATGGGTAGATGGAATAGTTGGTGTGTGATGAAAGATGGTATGAGTAAACCTTGGTGACTATGAGACCTAGTGCCTATTAGATAAACCTTGGCGACGATGTGACTTCGTGCCTATTAGATAAACCTTGGCAGCTATGGACTTAGTGTTTGTTGTATAAACCTTGGCGACAATGTGACCTCATGCCTATTAAGTGAACCTTGGTGACTATGGAGTTAGCGCCTGTTAAGTGAACCTTGGTGACTACGGAGTTAGCGCCTGTTAGGTGAACCCTGGCGACTATGGAGTTAGCGCCTGTTAGGTGAACCGTGGTGACTATGGAGTTAGCGCTGTTAAGTGAACCTTGGTGACTATGGAGTTAGCGCCTGATAGCTATGGATTTAGTACCTGTTAGATAAACTTTGGCAGCAATGGACTTCGTGCCAATTCCTTAGGTCAATCCTTAGGAACGAATGAATAAATGATAGTTGATTCTTAGGGTAAAACCTTAAGAAATAAAGAAGATAATGGGGATGGGTAATTGGGTTGATTGTTTGATGATTAAATATAATAATTATATTATTGTGGGTTGAAAACCCTATATGCTCACCAGGCTCCCAAGCCTGATCCACTCAGTTTTCTTTGCATTACAGGTAATGGCACAAGAGTATAAGTTGGTGGACTTGACGAGAGATTTTGGATTATAGATCAGTAGTTATAAATAACTGTTGTCAGGTCTATTTTATATTGTTTATGCTTTTGGTCTGTATCTGAACATGACATCCCGAGATTTTGTTATTTAATGAAAATAAATTTCTTTAAAGAAATGCTTTGATAAATTCTTATCACATTTTGTTTTGGGAACAAATTCTGCAATTGTTTTCTTTAAAAGATTACTCTGATTTATAAAACAAAGCATAAACAAATCGGTCTTTTCCGGCCGTGAAAAAGAGGGTGTCACATTCAGTTCTTCATAAATTGTTGAAATCGAAGAAGAAACACCTCCAAAATCATCCAGACAGCCAGAAAATCGATTTTTTCAGCAAGTTGCATCAAGTATAAATGAAAACAAGCCTTGGCTCTGATACCACAGTTGGGTTTCGAGCAATCTAACACTCCTATAGTGTACATGCAACCCTATAAATCTTGGATCTATGTTTTCTCTATTATACATGCAAATATTCAATATTCCAAGGTTTCATCCTAACTGGCATAATATAAAATATATATAATACAACAATCTAGTAGAATGACATACCTATTTGTTGTAGCTTGATTTCATGGAGCTTAAGAGCCTAGTGCCCCAAGTGTGACACCTCAAATGGCTCACACAAAACCACCAACAACTTGGAATAACTTGAGAGAAAAGTTCTTATGCTCCAAATCGGCTAGCCCTCTCATATGAATCCTTAGGGTCGATTTCTTAAGTTATGGGGTCTTTATATATTGTGGCTATTAGGGTTACACCATGTAACTCATGACTTTCCATACTCCTCATGATCCATGGGTTACCCCATGGGTTTAGCCCAACATGAAGAACTATGGATCATAAGCCCACATATATAAGAATGAATGATTTACATAATCAATCCCCATATATTTAGTTAGTCTCTTTTGATCACAAAATTAATTCCAAATTAATTCTTGATCAATACTGATTAAATAATATGATTTCATATTAATATATTAGAACTTATAATATATTAATAAATCATAAATATCCTATTCTCATAAAGGTCTATCCAAATTGTTTTGATGCCATGCAACCCAAATGGACCATGCCAAATCGGGTCAAGTACATACCAATTATAGTTATGGACTTAGACACTAATCCAACATCAACATATCTTCAAGTTCAGTATGTGTTGTGTTCCTTTGGTCTTTGGGTATGTTTACCCTCAATGAAGGTGGTGTGGAATTTTGGTTCATAGTCGGCTCAGGTTTTGGAAGCATTCAGGATCACCTTAGAAGTCTTCATGAGATGGTTGCGCATTGGTGGAATCTGTTCAGTCTCAACGAAGGTATGGGGTCTTGTTCCGATCATTCATGGGGATATCTTTTTTTAGTGATTGAGTTTTGTCGTTCGATAGAACTCTGGTATTTCTCTCCTTTTTTGGATAATGCTATGGGTTCCCTATGGATGTACATTGGGGTAATTCATTATATGTATTACCTAGAGGGGTGTATGCGACTAGACAAAATAGAATTGGAGCACTTGGTTTGAATTATACGCATGGTTCTTTTGGGGTTATGGCCTTTGAATTGGATCAAGAATATGTCCGTTTATCCTATTATCGGGTCATGTGTGGCCATGATTTCGTCGTATTTTGCGTTGATAGCAGCGTGTTCTGTGAAAGGAATTGTGTGTGCTAAGACCATGGGCAGTGACCATGGCGGGATAAACGTGTTGTAAGACTGTGGGGTGGCCATAGCATTCACTGGATTAGCGGATAGTATGGAAGTGTTGTAAGTCTGCAATGGGAACGTAGCATTCACCAGATTGAGGTAGACCATCATTGGGGTTGTCGTAAGTATAAAGGAGGATCAGCTCGTGCCTTGGGCAAGGCGGACAGTGGGGTCAGAGAGCATATCTTTGTTATGGGAATAGGACCATTGGGGTCCGAGACGGGTTGGGCTTGTGTAGCTTTTGTTGGGTGAGACCCGTAGGCAATGCCCGTATGATTATGGCAATGCAGGTGAGACCTGGTAGAGATCGATTAAGTCAAGGAATTAGATTATGGTTTTAGTAGGATGATTATGTGGCTAGGGAGTGGCATAGAGTGGTGCATAGGCTAGAATAGCCTTATCTGTTGGACTCTCAGGAACCTGGTGGCTAGACCAGGTGCAAGATTGGCAGTCTCAGCGGTGGTTTAGGGATTTTATATCCCACTTTAGGGAATGGTTGTCGTGAATCATAAGAGTTCAGGTGAAACGCAAGTGTAAATCCTTAGATCTCAGGTTATGGGTTATGTACCGAGTTGGCTCTTGGTTGAGATTCGCATCAGGAATCATTGGTGTATAAGTGAAAAATATGTATCTCAACAAGTTATGGATTTAGGAATCTCTATGTCGAGTTATCAATTGGAAGGTTCAGGGTCAAAAGGATGTTTCAGTTATGATGGTAGGAGGAGACCCTTATGATTGTGTTTCAGAATGATTCTACCTGTGTGGACGTCAGGCAAGTTATGGGGCTTCGGAATGTCGCCACTCATGGCTCCATCAATCCTTTTATTACATCCGATCATAACATCCTGACAACCTGTCACCATCGAATCAGATACATAAAGTGAACGCTACCAAAATACCGTAGTCTTACCTCATGCCCGACATCTAGCTGTTGGGTAGCGTAGGAATTATTTTGTATTGTGTCATTGGGCTCGGTTTATAGTCCAGTTTTGCACTCCGGTTTGGGCCTGTCCAACCATGAGCTTGTAGGGTTTACTATATAATAATGTGCTTGCATGCATATTAGGTTAACGATCTAGAATACGATTTACAGAATTCCGATAGCTTTGCAGATTTCTTTATCGTTCTTGTAAACCTTTAATCCTCTACAGTTGTAGTTCTTCATCGAGCTCTTCTGAGGATTGTTTATAATCATTCGACATTGTTCGATTTATTCTTGAGTTGTTTACTGTTTTCGTGTTCTTGTTGTTTACTCTTTATTTTACCTGTTTAAGATCTAATCGATCTTCAAGTTAGTTTTTAATTTATCAATTGGTATCAGAGCAGGAGGATGTGTAATCGATACACTTCTTTTCTGAAAAAGGTTTTCGATTAGGGTTGTTCCGCAATTACTGATATTTATTGAGCCGTCATCTCATTATTGACGTATCTCGATATTTATTGTTTTGCCCTAATTTGATTTATTACAAGTCTGATCTTTGAACAGGTTATTCGATCATTATGGACGAGTCGCAATCGAATCCCATCAATATTTCAAACAGCATTGGATCAACAACGAAGATTCCCATTCTGTACACCCATGATTATGAAGTCTGGGCGCATCACTTTGAAGATTATGTTATAGGATCTGAGGATAATGGATACCTCATTTGGGAAGCAATCATTAATGGACCGTTTTCTCATTCTGCAACTTCAAGGATTATTACAACTCAAAAGGAGTATAATGATCTTCTGAAAGATGTTAAAGATATTGCGCAAGATGAAAAGGATAAATTTCAGTGCAATATCAAGGCGTTAAGATTGATCAGATTCGCCCTTCAGTCCGACACTTTCAGGCTGGTAAGTTCATGTACGACGGCAAAAGAAATATGGGACAGGTTACGTGAACTGTACTCTACAGACGAAGATCTAGAACACTCCATTCAAACATTACTCTTGTCCGAGTTTGGTGAATTTAGGCAAGGAACTGAAGAAACCGTGACCCAAACGTTCGATCGCTTCAATCATCTTCTTAGCAAGATGATCAAACATGACATCGAAAGAAAGCTTATTGAGCAGAAGGTTACGTTCTTAAATGGTCTAAGATCAGAGTGGAGGGCAGTCGTGTCCACAGTTAAAGCCCACGAGCAATTTAAATCATATTCCTTGGCGAAACTGGTGGGCATTCTCAAATCTCAGGAGAAGATTGTGTTGCAGGAGAAGAATGTGGTTTCAAGCCTAGGTTTGTTAGCCCTCCTGTCCAAAAGTAAAGCTGTGATGGAAGACGAAGACCTCAACTTGGAAGATTATGACCTCACGTCTGAGGATTATGCTATGATGGTGTCTAACCCCAAAAGGTTCATCAAGAAGAGATTTCCCTCCAACAAAAACCGAAACTGGCAAGGGAGTTATAGTCCTGAAAAGGTTAAAGATGAACCGAAGGTTGAAGAGTCTAAGAAGGAACCGAAGGCAGAAGGTGATTCTGGAGTAAGCTGTTACTATTGTGGTGGAAAGAACCACTATGCAAAGGATTGTGTCCTTAAAAGGATGGCTGAAAAGGATGAGGAAGCTTTGCTGCAGAAAAAGCTTGATGAGATAAGGAAGAAGAAATCTACCGCTAACCCTTCTATGAACGCTCTAATTGTGCAGGGTTCGGTTGCTGATGACGAGTTCGGTAGCGTGGAAGTTTGGTCAACCGACTCTGAAGACGATGAAGTGAGGAAGCCTTCCCATGGAAAGGCCTGTGTGGCTAGATAAGAAAGCAGTGGAGGAAGGTGTTTGATGGTGTCCGACGTATCTCAGATGAGGGGATACAACACTGATGGTGGGAGTAATGAAACGAAGGAGCAACAGGATATGTGCTTTACAGCAAAGCCGCTCAGCGTGCAGTTCAACGAGCTCAACGAACTGATCAAGAAGGTACAATCCATCTTTGTCTCATTTAAAGTCCCACAAAGCTCATATGAAAAAGAACTAAAAAGTGTTAATTCAAGAATCTCTCATCTAGATAGTAGTTTAACTCAAACTCGAGTCACCAATTCTAACCTAACTGACCAATTAAGCAGGGTGTCTTCGAAGAGTGAGGAACGGTGCATGTGGATTGAACTAAAGGAGTCGGAATTAATCAAAACAAAAGATGAAAACATTTATTTACAGATAGACAATTTAAAGTTGTTGAAACAGCGAAATGTTTTTTGTTTAATTGCCAAACGTCTTTACACTAATATTACTCAGCTTCATTTGGATTGTGAAATAGGACAAAAGATTCATCGCATGATTTTACCCTTCCTTGAATTTAAGGAGGATGAAATTGATGTTGAAGCGTATAATTGTGAGAGTGTTATTTCATCTGAGGATGTTAATCCGACGTACATGTATGGACTGGACAAAATAGAATCTTTCATTAAATCCAAGGACCATAAGGACATGCTTAAAAACCTTTTGGATGAAAATGATAAACTGAAACTGAGAACCGAAACCATACAAAAATTTGATTCTTTAAACGCCAACTTGAGCTCAGAAAATAAAATTGATGTTGAAAATGCATTTGAGCTTAATGAGGACGATAATATGAGTGAAATTTCTGTAGAGGACACGGTTGACTGCTCAGAATTTGTAAAAAACGAACCTGAAAACCACAAGAATCTAATTTCAGAAAATTCAGTAGAGTTCGCTCGTTTGTCCCAACAAAAGTCCCCGATTCTTGCAGAGAAGGCCGTAGTATCTCAAAAGGTTAGAACCACTCCAAATCAGGTATACAAGGTCACAGGCGTAACCGAACATCAGACTGCTGAACTCACAACTTTTGTAAACGAAGACAATGCTGATGGTTGCGATGAGTTCTTCTGGTCAGCTCCAATCGATAATGCTGATGAAACAGTAGGTTTGTCTGAAAGGACCTCATGGAAAAGCAAAGGGAGATACATACCAGAACCCTTGAATAAACCTGATAACTTCGATGTGCCAAGCACAAGCGGTACGAAAGACATTCCTCAAGAAAAAGGAATTCCAGCAAAAGAAGTCACAACTTCAAGTGAAACTTTCTCAGTTCAGAGTGAACCAGCCATAGAAAAACCAAAACCGAAAGCTAATATCCATCATCAACCGAAGCAGATGAGAAATCAGAAACGTCAAAGGAATCAGAGATACAGGAAGAATCTCTCTGAAAGAAAACAGTTCTGGCAATCCCAGAATGCTTATTTCTCTTATCAAGACAAGAACCTAAAGTCTGAGAAAAATCCTATCGAATCGCAAGAGAGACACAACAACCGAAAGCAGAGGTTCGGTTCGGAGAAAAACATCAACCGAAAACAGAGGTTCGGTTCAGAAAATGATTTCAACTGAAAGTAGAAGTTCGGTTCAGAGAACTACACCAACCGAAAGCAAAGGTTCGGTTCAGGAATCAAAAGAGATTAAAGCTCTAAGGTAAGTCCCACCAATGATCAAAAGCAAAAAGGTCACCTAGAGTCTCCAGCCAAGAAGTCATCTCAATCTAAGCTCTCTCATTCTATCTCATCTAATTCTGCTAATTCTTCCAACTCTTCTTCACCTCATTCTAAATCCCATTCTGCTCTTTCTCAAAAATCTCAATCATCAGCAGAACAAAAGGGAAAACAGAAGGTTTCAGCGTCTGAACCAGAGTCAAAACCAAAAGAACCAAATCCTAATAAAATTAAAGTTTTTACCATCAAAAAGAAAGATGAAACAACTCTAATTAAACGAACATATTTTGTTGACATCTCTCTTACTATTCCTGTTCCTGTGAAAGGCTCACGAGGACCCAAGAAACTTTGGGTTCCTAAATCTACTTAATTTTTGCAGGTTATCAGTGACGAGCAGTTTGACGAAGAAGGGTACATTGATAGTGGCTGCTCACGTCACATGACAGGAAGGAAGGAAGAGCTAAGGGAATACAGGTCTCTTTCAAATGGTGGAAACGTCAAATTTGGAAACAACTCCTTCGGCACCATAAAAGGATATGGAATGATTACTAACGGTGATTTCACGATAAGGAAGGTTGCATACGTGGAAGGGCTACAACACAACCTCATCAGTGTATCTCAGCTTGTTGGAGGTACCGGTCTCAAAGTCTCATTCGATGATGAGGGTTCTGAAATAATTGAGAAGAAGACGAAAAGAGTTATTCTCAAATCTGAACGCAAAGGTGAAATGTTTCCTCTAAACCTCAAACCCATCAAAGAAAACCCAGCTATCTGCTTGTTATCAAAAGCGTAATCTGGCGAAAGCTGGCTGTGGCACCGAAGGCTCTCTCATCTTAACTTTAAGGACATCAACAAACTTGTCACTGGAGGTCACGTTCGAGGTCTTCCACTGCTCAAGTTCGATAGAGACCATCTGTGTGTTGCATGTGAAATGGGGAAGCAGAGTCGTCAAAGTCACCCATCTATAATAAACACTAAAGTTGTTGAACCACTTGAATTACTTCATATTGATTTGTGTGGTCCTTCATCTATCGAAAGCATCGGTGGTAGCAAGTATATTCTTGTTATTGTTGATGACTTTTCGCGTTTTACATGGGTGTTCTTTCTGAAGCTTAAATCTGAAGCAACTCCTAAGCTAAAGGTGTTCATCAAGCAGATTGAAGTACAGTTGAAAAAGGTCGTTCGCAACATCAGGAGCGACAATGGTTTGGAATTCAAAAATAGAGAATTCGAAGAATTCCTGGCGGAAAAGGGAATTAGTCACAACTTCTCAGCTCCCTACACTCCTCAACAAAACGGGATTGTTGAAAGACGAAACCGATCTTTGTGTGAAGCCGCCCGAACCATGCTAAGTTTCGCTTCCTTACCTCTTTATTTTTGGGCTGATGCGATTTCTGCTGCTTGTTTTACACAGAACAGGTCATATCTCAACAAGCGATTCTCGCTCACTCCTTATGAGATTCTCAACAACAGGAAGCCCAATGTGAAGTTTTTCCATGTGTTCGGTTCTAGGTGTTTCATTTTCAATTCCAAAGAACACCGAAACAAGTTCGATGTCAAAGCCGACGAAGGGATATTTCTGGGATATTCTCACATCTAAGGCGTACAGGGTATTAAACAAGCGTTCGAGGAAAATCGAAGAAACTTACTACGTGACTTTTGATGATAGCTATGTCAAAAAGCTAAAGGCCAATGAAGACACAGCTGGGGAAATCTTTCCTCAAACTGGCCAAGTCACAGTCTCGATCGCTAATCTATTCGAGAAGTTCATGGATCTCTTTGATGAACCAGAGAAAGCCACTCTATCAGAAGCAGGCGCAGCAGACAACAAGGTAGATCACATGAAGCAAGTTGTTGAAGACGCTGCAAGAAGAATGAATGAAGGAGAATCAAGTTCTGACGAACCTCCATCACATAATACTTCAGTCGAGGGGGAGGATCAACCATCGTCAACTCAGCCGACCTCACAAGTTGAGGGGGAGCCAAGCACTTTGCCAACCGAAAGTGCCACACCATCAGAAGGTGCATCAACGCCTGAAAGCTCCACACCTCAAGAAACCTCTGAAGCTCAAAACATTCCTGAAAGCTCATCTATCGAGGGGGAGCATGCTGACATGTCTTACGACTATGAAAGCCAGTCCGAACCAGAAGAAATGATAAACGCTGAGTTAGATCCAACCTTTGATCCAAACTACCCTCCTCTCACCAAATGGACCAGAGATCATCCTATTTCTCAAGTTGTTGGTGATGTATCTGAAAAAGTTCTGACTCGATCACAACTCAAGGCAAAACAGACTTCCTTGTTTTCTAAAGTCGAATTCTGCATGTTTAACTCATTCGTATCAAAAGTTGAACCAAAGACAGTTAATACTGCTCTTGATCACTCCGATTGAGTTCAAGCTATGCAAGATGAACTGAACGAATTCGAGAGGAACAAAGTCTGGCGTCTTATTCCAACTCCTCCAGATGCCTCGGTTGTTGGTCTTAAATGGGTCTTTAGGAACAAAATGGACAAGGAAGGAAACGTAATTCGTAACAAAGCTCGTCTGGTCGTGAAAGGCTACTGTCAGGAGGAAGGGATTGATTATGAAGAAACGTTCGCTCCCGTAGCTAGGCTGGAATCTGTAAGAATATTTCTAGCCTATGCTGCCCACAAGAACTTTGAGGTTTACCAAATGGACGTCAAGTGTGCATTCCTCAATGGTGAACTCGAAGAAACTGTGTATGTGGAGCAACCTCCTGGCTTTGTAAATGAAAGGTATCCTAATCATTGTTATATTTTGGATAAAGCCGTGTATGGACTGAAACAAGCTCCGAGAGCCTCGTATGAAACGCTGACTAAATTTTTAAAGATGTCCAAATTCAAGCAAGGTTCGGTTGACCCAACCTTCTTTCGCAAGAAGGAAGGTAACCACCTTATGATCGTTCAAATTTATGTCGATGATATCATCTTTGGCTCCACGAATCCTAGCCTAACAGCTGAATTCAGAAAGCTGATGGAGACTAAATTTGAAATGAGCTCAATGGGTCCTATTAACTTTTTCCTTGGTTTAAATATTAGACAGGGACCCGAAGGCATCTTTATCAATCAAGAAGCTTACACGAAGACTCTCCTAGCAAAGTTTGGCATGATGGGAGATTCCAAAGTCAAAGTTTCAATGGCATTCGGCACCAAGCTCACCCCATCCCTGGACAAACCGGCTGTTGATATTATGCTTTATCGACAGATGATAGGCTCACTAATGTATCTCACTGCTAGCAGGCCTGACATAATGTTTTCTGTTTGTTACTGTGCTCGATTTCAGGCAAATCCACGCGAACCTCACATGCTTGCAGTGAAGAACATTCTACGCTATCTCAAGCGAACCACCTCTCTAGGTCTATGGTATCCTTCCAACTCAGGCTTCTTCGTTCAAGCCTATTCAGATGCAGACCTTGGAGGTTGTGGACTCGACAGAAAAAGCACAACTGGTGGCTGCCAATTCCTTGACGGGAAGTTGGTTAGCTGGCAGTCAAAGAAACAAACGTGTGTGTCTTTGTCCACTGCAGAAGCTGAATACATTGCAACCGCATCCTGCACCTCTCAAGTGATTTGGATCCAGAGTCAACTCAGAGACTATGGACTCAATATGAAAAAGATCCCACTATATTGCGACTCTGAAAGTGCAATTAGGATCTGTCATAACCCAGTGCAACACTCCAAAACCAAACACATAGCACTGAGGTATCACTTCATCAAAGATCATGTGGAAGATGGAAATGTTGAAGTACACTTTGTTAGAACCACTGATCAACTGACTGATGTCTTTACCAAAGCTCTTCCCGAAGCCTCATTCAACAAAATTCTGCAAGGGCTAGGTATGATGGAATCAGAATCAGTACCACAAACTACCTCTCGATCTCAAACGTAAGAAGCGAAATTGACCGAACGTTCGGGTTCGGTTGCATCATCTGCACTCGCTCATCATTTCAAAGGTAGTTTTCTTGGTTGTAAATTTCATGTACAAAGTTGTTTATCTATTCGTCTAAAGTATTACCTACTTGAATGTCAAAATTCCTTGGTTTCTAAAAATTTTTCAAAACCGAAACCTACCGAAGGTTCGGGTTCGGTTTTTCAAAATTTTTCAAAAGCGAAACCTACCGAAGGTTCGGGTTCGGTTTTCCAAAATTTTTCAAAACCAAAACCTACCGAACGCTCGGGTTCGGTTTTCCAAAATTTTTCAAAACCGAAACCAACCGAACGGTCGGGTTCGGTTTTTCAGAATTTTTCTCAACCGACACCAACCGAACGCTCGGGTTCGGTTCCTAATTTTTCCAAAGTTTTTTTTTAACTCCTTTTAATTTCTTTCTGAATCTTATTTTTTTTACTTTGTTATTTTTAATTTTTTTTATATATATCCAAAATTCCAAAAATATTTTGTTCTTTATTTACTTTTTAGTCTTTCATCTTATATGAGTGTTCGTTCGATTATGGGAAATTTTTTTTTAATAAATTACTTAAGTGTCTCTAGAAGCATGTTGCTGTATGCGACCAAAGTCTCATCAGATTTTGAATAACAGCCTTAATGACTTGGTATACACAAACCTTGTCTTCCCAATTAGGCTATCACATTTATTCTAATCAAGAGCTACCTAACTCTCTTCTCACATGAGATAAGAGTTTTCTGCTTGGTCCTTCGTTTATAGCAGAGGTAATTTGATTTCTCACACCATCTCCATTACTTTCTCCATTACATTCGTTTCATCAATGTAACCCTTGAGACTCTCAGAAATTACCACTGAGGTTTATGGTTACTTAAAATCTGTGTTTATGATCTTAGTTTCGTGCCACTACAAGCTGAGTGAAACCCAAAATTCAATACCAAATCTGAATTGACGGTGAACAATTAATTTGATCAAGTTTTCACTAATGAATTGACGGTCGTATCCTCATGAAATCTCAAGTTTTTTTTTTTGTGTGATTCTTATGAAATTGTTACACACCATAACATTTCTTCCCTTGGGATCCAGTTTTAATTTTTTTTGTTAAGATTTCTATTTACCAGTCACTTTAACATTATTTCATGCCTACTTGTTCAATAGACTACATCGGTCTCACAAGTACTTTGTTCACTTTCTATCTTATTTCAAGATTAGAACTGTTGAATCAAAGCTAAAGCCACCCTAAGGAGCCTAATTAAAAGAAGCCTTTCAACACTTCTTAATAAGTGTTTGATCGTTATTCAACGGGAAACCACACTAACACTTTAAGGTCTCTCTTGACTTTGAAGGAAGAGATTCGTGCCCGGGATCATTCGTTTCGTGTCATTATTGACATCACATTTATTCCTAAAAAGATTTGCTTTATTTCTTTTCTTTTTACACCCTTAGCACGAAAATCTATGATTTTCCAAATTCTGGTACTAATAATTACAGGCTGTTTTACTGAATTGGTGGTTAATTAAAAGACGTGGTCAAAATTAATCCACGTGGGCGTATCATTCAAAAGATGTTGTTACAAGGATAAGATGAAGGGTTGCTGACTCAGGCGGGAGTCTAATGGATTGAAGTTCAAACAGCGGTAAATCGGGGACGCATGCGAAATTGAAACGTCCATTCTTTAACTGACACTGTGGACGCGTGTGCGAATTTGAAGCGATTCCAATCTAGCACATAAAGGCGCGTGTGGATTTGAAACGGTTTCTTCAGAAACGGCGCTTGTTGGGCAGCGTGTTACAAGGAATCTGACATTCTCTCTCATGGTGATCATCGCATTCCTTAACTATCACGCATCAGTCATATTCTGGAGAAAACCTTTCGTATTTCGATAGAAGATTTGAACAGAATTTTCTCTCTCCTGCAAACAACTATAAAAGGCGACCTCATCTCCCTTTTACCTCTTTACCGCATCCAAATTTCCAAGAGAGCAAAAAATTCCCTGAAAACCTAACTGTTCATCATCTTCTTCCCCACTTCAACAATGGCAGAATCATCGTCAGTTCACGCTACTTCCCACATCCTTCCCATTCGCCCTCAACAGTGTTTGGTGATCGATTTAACCCCTCAGGCGTACGATTCCTACATGTTCCCGATTATCGAGTGCCTGAAGTATTCCCCTATCGCTCCTGCACTTTCACGGGTGGAAACAGTGCCCATGGTGATATTATCGCAGATCTATGCGACTGCACATTATGACAAAGCAGTCGATAGAATCTTCTTCGAGGTTGCTGATCACAAAGCCTCGATTTCCAGGCAACGATTTGGCTCATTGCTTGGGTTTGCTGCTGACCCTTCAAGGGTTAATCCAGAGACAATTCCGTTGGGCCATCTCTACAATATGTTTTATAATATGGGGTACACGGAGGTGCTCACCTCCGTCGCGAAGTTCAAAAAGTCATGTTTGCCGCCACAATGGAACGGTATGTTCACTGTCCTCTTCAAGGGTCTTTCAGAACGGAGCTCAGGTTCAGACGGCTCCAGTCGGCTCTTTCTCTCTATCATGTACGGGGTTTACAACGGAGTCAATCTTGATTATGGGTTGGTTCTCTGGCAACAACTCATCCAGAGTTTATCCTCCTCTTCACGACATTCTGAGGTGTCGTATGCCAGGTTCTGGACCATCGTTACTAAATGGGCGATGGATAAGCACGATGTTCCCACTGCTGCCGGTGCATCGATGTCTTCGATTGGTACATTCCATACCACGAAGATTATCGTCTCAGATGCATCGAGGTTCTCTTTCATTGGCTCCATCCCGGAGACCATGTACGGTGATGTTCCAGGTGACAGCAGGATCATCCGGACTATCAAGGAGTTCAAGCAGTCTGGACCGAGGGAGCTTACACAGGAGATGCTCAAGTCTATACATGATGCCGATAAGCCTGTTTCAAGAGGCAAAAAGGCAGAAAAAGGAAAGCAAGTGGCGAAGGGGCTAAAGGCCCTTCTCCCCAAAAGAGGAAGGCTACTAAACCTGCTCAGTCCCCGCAGCAGAAGAGGCGAAAGACAAAACCAAAGCGAAAGCTCATTATCGCTTCCTCTTCCGACGAGTCGGAGGGTGAGAGTTCGGATTCGGACGGCTCTCAAAGAGGCAACACCCCTCCAAGAGGCAACACCCCACCCAGATCACCTACTCCTGACATGGAAATCCATAACTCACCAATCCCCTCTCCTACTCAAACAATTCCCACTTCCATTCCCACCATAATCCCCACTACCAACATTCCTAAAACCTCTTTCCCTATACCACCACCCATTTTCACCGATGCAACAACTGCTACTGCAAAGGTTACAACCAACGTATCTGATACGGGGGTTCATACCGATGCAACCGAACCACCACCAGTAACCGAACCCATACACACAACCGAAACCCAACAACCAACCGAACCTACCCCTCCTCAAACTCAACCTGAACCCACTCACACCACTACACCACCAGCTTCACCACCACCTCCATCTCCAGGTCATGCCTCTGACGGAGATAACCCTTTCCTTGGCGGGGAGAACATGCAATTTGATTCGGTCTATTTCAGTCCGTTTCAGGTCCAAAGCGACGATGATGAGGAAGCTCCAGTAACGAAGAAACATCTTAAGGAGCTGCATGAGAAGGTTGACCTGCTTATTGCTTCATCCTCCAATTCTCAATCCAACAACCAACCGAAACCCAACAACCAACCGAACCTACCCCTCCTCAAACTCAACCTGAACCCACTCACACCACTACACCACCAGCTTCACCACCACCTCCATCTCCAGGTCATGCCTCTGACGGAGATAACCCTTTCCTTGGCGGGGAGAACATGCAATTTGATTCGGTCTATTTCAGTCCGTTTCAGGTCCAAAGCGACGATGATGAGGAAGCTCCAGTAACGAAGAAACATCTTAAGGAGCTGCATGAGAAGGTTGACCTGCTTATTGCTTCATCCTCCAATTCTCAATCCTCTCTCTCTGAAGCTGCTCTTCAGAAGATCGTTGATGCCTTTTCCCGGGCTCAGCAAGCTTCAGTCGCTTCAGCCACTGCCGCCATTGACGCCTCGACGAAAGCATGTGAGGCTGCGACCGAAAAAGTCGATAAACTATTCTCTGACGCCTCTTCCCTGTTAAAGTCCTTACAGGAGAGCGTCGATGCCACAAAGACAACGTTGGAACCAATCGTTCAACAATTGGCCACGTTCGTCTCCACGGAGTTGAAGTTGTTCGCTACCCTTCGCCAATCAATTAGTGACGACAACTCGGCCCTTCGTGCCTCCATTGACGAGCGCCTCTCTAAACTCCAAGAGGATCTCGCTGCAGAAAACTCGTTGATGGACGCCCTTGCAAGCAACACCACCGCCCTCAAGGTCAAGAGCGCTCAGCTTTCCAACTCTCAGCAACAACTTGACGCTCTTCGATCCGAACGGGAGGTCATCAAGACATGTGTTTCGGATGTACACTCTGCCATATCCAACATCCTGGAAGCACACGATCCGATTCTCAACCACTCTGTGAGGCGAACCCTTGCAGAAAAACTTGCTCTTGCCCTGGACCTGCTCAGTAAAATAGAAGGGCTACCTAGTTTCGTGTCCACTCCGAAACAAGGGGGAGAAGTGAAATCCGGATCGAAACCACCTCCTTCCTCAAAAGCTGCTCACACAACCGAACCTCCTCCTACTGGTCAAACTTCGGGTTCGTGTGTGAAGGATAAAGGAAAGAAGATAGTTGAGGAAGAAGATGAAGATGATCAAGAAACCATTGCTGACTTGCTGAAACGCAAAAATAGTCGCAATATTGATAATGACAACATTCGTGTGGCGCGAGAAGCTGAAGAAGCTGAACGCAGACAAAAAGAAGCCCACGATCTCCTCGAGAGCAGGAAGACTCTTTTCCCTGCTTGGACTCGAGAGAGAATGATTAAGGAGGCTATCGATACTCTGAGCATCCTATGGCTCGAACCGGTGATCTCCTTCGACTGCTACAACTCTGTCGACTCGCAGTTCGACATGCCCTTAACCCGAAAGGCGTTCATCTTTCACGCCTTCGCCTGCGTTGCCGAAGTCCCTCATCCTCATCCGGAGGTTGATCGGGAATTAATCGAGTTCTATCTAAAGGCCGCTCAACCACAGTATCAAACATGGAGCGCTCAGAAGATAGTCAACGTTCGGGTTTTGAAGCCATATACCGAAGGTAGATTCATCAACGTTCGGTTCAGGGTGATCCGAGGGTCTGCAAGAACCGAACATCTCATATCTTTAGCAGATCTACCGAACCTCAACCCCCATGACTGGATTGTTTTGCACAACATCCTCTTGACGAATGAAGCCGAATATGGTCCAATCATAGACCATCTCAAAAGGATGTTAGTATGCTATATCATGGAGGTAGCACTGATGGATCAGGAGATTGCCACTGTCTTCAAGAAGAAACCGAAGATATCTCCTGTTGGCTCGGCCAGTGATCTGAACCAGATGAAGATGGGAAAGATTGACCCAAGGCGTAATTCGGTCATGTTCACTAGGGCTGAAGGACAGAAATGTCTCTTTGCCTTAGCGGATAAACATCTTTATATCACTGCTTGTCTTGAGCATGTGATGGGGATCATCCATCGGTGTAAAGAGAATGCAGCGGATGATATCAAATACTTCAACGATATGATTCAGTGGTACATCCGATTCAGACAGACGATCCTTGCTCTTATCTCTCGTCTGTTTTAGACTGTAAAGAAGAAGGTTCCTGCTGCTGCTGGCCCAAGCAAGAAGTAATGATCTCGCTCCAATTGACGCAAAGGGGGAGATTGTTGGGTAGCGTAGGAATTATTTTGTATTGCGTCATTGGGCTCGGTTTATAGTCCAGTTTTGCACTCCGGTTTGGGCCTGTCCAACCGTGAGCTTGTAGGGTTTACTATATAATAATGTGCTTGCATGCATATTAGGTTAACGATCTAGAATACGATTTACAGAATTCCGATAGCTTTGCAGATTTCTTTATCGTTCTTGTAAACCTTTAATCCTCTACAGTTGTAGTTCTTCATCGAGCTCTTCTGATGATTGTTTATAATCATTCGACATTGTTCGATTTATTCTTGAGTTGTTTACTGTTTTCGTGTTCTTGTTGTTTACTCTTTATTTTACCTGTTTAAGATCTAATCGATCTTCAAGTTAGTTTTTAATTTATCACTAGCGACCTACCGTTTCCTGATTCCAATCATGTTGTGGTCTACCCTCTATCTTGCGAACTGGCCCACCCTGACCTAATCATCTGAAAGAATCTGTGAACACTACGAATCATCCCGTAGTCTCACAACAATTCCCACACCATCTGCCCACTAGTGAATGCTACGACTACCCCCACAGTCTTACAACACTTCCCATACTATCTGATCGCTTGTGAATGCTACGGCTACCCCTGCAGTCTTACAACACTTTTGCTTTAACACAACCACAGTCTGATGCCTTACCCTCAATCTATCAATCCAATTACCCTCGGAGTCTAACACACACACGACCGAACACCCAAACTGAACTCAATTCATGACTGGAACCCCAAACTGATTCCCCAAATTCTGGTATCAAGTACCAAGAAGACGTATTTCTCTTGCTAGGGAGTTTTACCAAACCCCCAACTCACACAACCCTCAAACCAAACAACCACTTGGGCCGCCTTCCTCCCTAACGGAAATGCGAAACTTATCTCAGTTCCAAAACCGCTCCTGCTTCTGAATCTCGGGATAATTCTCCCCCACTTAGATTCGACTAAGTCTTCACAATACATGAAAGTGGGAGAATTCCCAATCGTTCTCACTTTCCAACGATCGATCCGATGACAACCAAATCTTTCCAACTAGTGCTCCATTACCATCCAATCCCAAATGATCACACGCTTCTAACAACTAGATGAACACTTCCTGAATCTCAATAAAACCAACAATCCCTAATGCTTGAATGATCCCACACTCAAATCTTGAAGGCCAAAAGATAGATACTCCAACTAATACCTCAGCAACGAGTTACTTCCCTCGGCGCTTTCATCCGCCAATCAATAACGGTTACGAAAACCACTGAATCCTAAAAATGTTGAATAACCATCATGTAGGACCCTATTCGCGGACCTCCCACATAATACCCTTCTTCCCAAAGTACTCCAAACAAACCTCCTGTTCTCGGGCTCTAGAAATCATGTCATTCAGGGTCTCTCACCCGGACTCACTCACCAGCTCAGTCGTCCACAGCTGAACTACGGTAGCTGAAGTAACCTCTGCCATAAACCGGGCTACCAACTACTCCCAAGACATAGTCTCAAATCCCAAAAGCACAATAGATCGCACAATCAATCCTTACCGCCTGATACAATACATCCAAGGCAAATCGGATCTTAGATCCTATGGGTAAGGACGGTAATCGTGTACGCCTCACAAGATACTCATGCCACATCGACCCACCCGCGCTGAAATACTGTCACCAACCCCTACGACCAACTGACCCCGAGCTGGAATACAACCTGATCCTGGGGTCACAAGCTTGCTCACTCCTTCGAGCTAAAAAAAACTGAAAGGGTACAATACTTGCCTTAGAAGATGACATTCCATCCTCGAACAAAACCCCTGAAGCCTCAAATCCAAAATCTCCCGCACCAGCCTCTCCCGCTCATCCTGCGGAATGTAACGAGTATGAAGCATCTCCCTGATCTCAAGTAACTGCATCTCTCTGATCATCAGAATATATTCTAAGTCATCGTTTGACTCTAGGAAGAAGCCCTGTTTAAACAAGAAGAGTATTGTTCATATGAAGATTGAGGGTAAGAAGGCTCTTGAAAAAGAAACTATGTCTAAACAAAGCTCTAGGTTCCTTGAGAAATCATATAAGAAAATGTCACAAAAAGTAGTTAGTTTAGCTGCTAGGAATCACAATTCATTCATGCCAGTTAAAATATTTAAGAGCCCATCTATTCCTGTTAGCTCGGATATTCCTACTTCCACAAAGAAACATTCTACAAATATGTTAATATTGAGTCATCACCAAAGAATAGTAAATATCTTCGAAAAGTGTCATCTCCAGTATTTACTGCCACCTCGAATGGAAAAAAATTTAAGCAAAAACAATCTCCAAATGTGCCTACAAGAGATATGAATAAGGGAAAAGATACTCATAACTTTTATGTTCGGAACCCCTTAAAAGGTCCAAATATGAAATGTGAATGGAAGGCTAAAGAGAATGGAAATTTAACCGAACAATCTGCCATTCTGCATACTCAAAATCATAAATGGTCTGGTACAATTTCATGCCATTCTGTAATCAAGATCATGAATTCAGAGTTCAGACCACTAAACCTTTCAATTTGATTTCTAACAGCTTTGTTTCTATGCCATTATTATGTTGCTTAACATTGTTTCTTTTCCCATGAATTCTATAGACGAATTTGGTTTCTAATGAAATTGCCACTCTTCTAATGATAAGAACATTGTTATGGACCCTTTGAATATGGAGCAAAATTTTGTACATCATGATGTTCCTCATTAACTTTACTTAAAACGAGCACATACAATGTTATCGATCTTTTGAGTGAAATGACAGAAAATGTCTGTCAATTGAGTTAACTAAAGCATTTTACATTTTTTTTCTTATTCGAAATCTTGTGTTGACTAATCTTAAAAGTTCATACTTTGTTAGGCCAAGCAGTGTCATAAATTTTTCACCGGAGGTATGTTGAGGTGGCTCCTTTACCGCCGGTAAACACCGGGCTGCAACAAGATTTTTACCGTCGGTATAATACCGACGGTGGGCTTCTACCGGTGGCAAACATGAGGCAAATGATGGTATTTGTCTTTCTCTCTCTACCCTCTCTCTTTTTTTACCAACGGTTAATCCTTGTAGTTTCTCAAAGTTCTTTGCCATTAATTACACATTGATGTTTGACTTTGACTGCTATAATATAGAATGTTGTTGCTTTTTCTGAAGTTGTCAAAGTTTGTTGTCATTTATGGAGGTTTAGTGTTTGGATGCCTCCTGCTCTTAATTCATATAGATATCTCAACATTCATTGGCTTCTGAAACATAGTAGACCTATTCAAGACTCAAACCCCATACTGAAGTAAAGGAGCAAAGCACAAAAGTTTATGGGCTAAATTTTGACCTTCAGTGTCAAATATGTTGTTTTTAACTTTGAAATCCTTTAGAAATACTACAAGAACTAATCAAACAGGAATGTGAGAGATATTATAGACACAATTCAAACAAGTTAAGAACCTCAAGTTTCGCTGATAAAATTCAGTTTCATAAACTATCATCTTAGCCATCTCTTCATCTATGTCAACATTTTTTGACAAAACTGACAAAAACAAGGTAACCACTTGTCAAACAGATTCAAGTACTCATGGAAACCATAAACAGCTACAACCTAGTAGTTCAAAGCATGTATGTGAATCTTGTTGTTCATGATTAACAACAATTGCAATAAATAGCAAACTACTTACATTTATTTGTTTACCATATCCTACATACAAGTCATTATTATTATACTTTCAACAAGCCATTAACATAAACCATCAACAATGATTAACATTCTCAACAAACAGCTCTTTTTCTCTAGTCCTCTTGTTCCAATTTCATCGTATGGATGCTGCAAGATCACTCTCACTACATACACTAACAAAACTAACCCATGAATGTACATATGAACATAACTTTTCATGCAAATCAATCGTAAAACCCAAAAGTAAACGAGTTTTTGTACCATAATTCAAGATGTTAAATTTTTTAGAAGCAATGAAGTATGTAAAACCCATGGAAGTGTTGTGTAAGCTAAAAATCAATGGAAAAATAGATACTTTCAAATTTTAAACTTTTCTAAAAGGGAAATGTTGTAACTTTCATGAAAAGTGTTTAGTATTTAAACATCTTATACTTTTTTTTCTTGTTGAGCAACTCATCAAGTTCAGGGAAAGCAAGGAACAAGCATGAAAGAAAACAAAGAGTCAATTTTGATGAGTTGATAGGATGCTCGATATGTTGTATTTCTTCATCTACTCAATCTCCTTCATCTTAACCAAACCAAAGTCGATCAAAACCCAAAAACTAAATACTCTGCAACATGAAATTGCAATAAATATAATATGTGGGTCAGGGTGATAAAAGTTGGAGGGCAAAATAGACATTTACCTGTCAAAATGGTCATTTTCATAAATTTAACATGAAAATGAAAGAGATGAAGAAGACATTGGCAAGATGGTCATTTTCATAAATTTAACATAGACCAAGCATATTTATCACAACATGAAATGAGTACCATGTTTTCAAAAAGATTCTATTTTTATGGATTTAAAGTTTAGTTTTTCTCCTTTGACATATATGAATGACGATAGTTTTTAAGGAAATAGTGAGACATTGTTGAAAATTCAGCATGCTCCTTGAAAATGGAAATGAAAGAGATGAAGATGACAGGGACAAAAGGGTCATTTTCATAAATTTAACATCTAGGTGACGACCTAGGTACCAAGAGCGTTATGAAACCATAAAATAAGAACCAAAATTGCAATGTCTAAGTATGTTAAATTTTCATAGTGCATTGTCTTAATAAGAAAAAAAAAGTCAAAAGTACAACGTTCATATATTTTGAATATAAAATGCTATAAATGTTAACCAAAATGAAACAAGTTTAGATTTTCAAAATACAAGTCTTACTAAGTTAGATTTTGAAAATGCAATTTCTTAATAGAAAAACAGTTGAAAGTACAATACAATGTTGGATTTAGAAAATACAATAACTTAAAGGAAAAATAGTTGTTAAAAAAATTGAACCAAGTTCAAACAAGTTTAATATTTTAAAGGTAAAATGTCTTGATAGGTTAGAGTTTCAAGGTGAAAGGTCGTAATAGGAAAAAAGTAAAAGTAAAAAGTCTTAATAGGTTAATATGAAATTTATAAAGCTATAATGGGCAACCAAAAACAAACATGTTTAGTTTTTTAGTATAGTGAATTGATAGGAAAAATATCATTTTCCCGGTGCAACATGAAATTGCAATAAATATAATATGTGGGTTAGGGTGATAAAAGTTGGAGGGCAAAATAGACATTTACATGTCATTGGTTTTTGATAGTCATGTACGCTGATGTTTACTAAGACAACATACTGCCTCTCCTCTTTGTGTATGTTGAATCATATGTATAACCTTTCTCAAACATCCACAGATTTAAGCTTTGACCTTTATAAGCTACCCAAAAAAAGTATATGTTACTACTATAATAAACAATCTAATAGACCATAAATACATTACAAGTAAGGGAAAACGATAGAAAAACCCTATGTATTATAGATGAATGTTTTAAAAAAAAACCCTCATATTAATTTTATGTATAATTTAACCATTATTATTTTATTTCTCGTCCTGTTTAATGCTTTATAACCGGTTGCCATAAATGACGTGGTATCATTTACACAAACAAATTCAGGTTAAAAAGATGTTTGCTGCATCAAAAATCATTATCTTTAAAAATAAAAAACCTCCTCATTCATCAATGGATCATCATAATCATTCACTCATCTTCAACAATCTCTCTTCTTCTTTCTTCTCTGCAACCAACATGCTGCCAAGACCAAAACCAAAACCCCTTTTATTCTTCTTTTTTCTTCCATTTGGGTTTTCTTCGATTGTTGATTGTACTTGTGTTCCCGATTCTACTTACAGATGCCGTTGTTGATTGCTGTTCAGGGGATGGAATTGATTGTGATGATACAGGGAATCGGGTACCTGATAGAGGTCTTCGTGGTGTAATCTTTTCTTCTCTTCAATCTCTCAACACTCTCTCCCTCCTAAACCTGTCGTGTAATTTCCTATCTGGTCCCCTCCCCGATGGACTTTTTTCCTCTATGAACAACCTCCGCACCATTGAAGTGGCTACAATAGGTTTTCTGGACAGTTGTGGGACATATTGCCTCCTACAATCCAATCACTTAATTTCTCCGGTAATCGTTTCAGTGGCACGATTCAAGCTGCGTTTCTCCAGTCTAACACCAAACCTGATTGATCTCAATGTCAGCAACAATACCTTCACCGGCGTCATTCCTTCCTTTACAAATAACCACATATTAGTAATTGAAATACATAAATTAAGACTCGCTTACAATCTTCAGAAATTCATATAACATGGGGAAGAATCTATGTGTTGATAAGTGTGGCAGATTAGATTAGATGACCCTAATAATAACCATACAATGCTATAAATCTATAGACTTATCAAAGTGATTTCACTGATTAAATAGGTAAACTTTTTCACTGATTAAATAGGTAAACTTTTTCGAAAAATAAAATATGAAAATACAATGCTATAAATGGATAGACTTATCAAAGTGTAATGTCACAGTAAGAAAAAAAATATTGTTAGTACATTGCTATATTTGGGTAGAAGATATCTAAAAAAGTTGGGTAGTAGATATCTAAAAAAAAGTTGAAAGTCCTAATAAGAAAATGGCAGTATGCTATAAATAAATAGGTAGATTTTTCCAAAGTATCATGTCATAATAAGAAAAAGTTGCAAGTACAATAATGTAATAGAAAGAAATGAAACCAGGAAGGATGCTATAAAACACAAATAAATGAAACAAACAATTGGTGTCCACTTGTATAACATATTATAGCAACATCATCAAAGGGTGATGATTGTTACTTCCCCAAAGCGCACCGATTCATATGGCAAATAAATCGGTAATCAAAGAATGGGTAGAAATCATGAAAGATTAAAAAGTCAAATCAAAGAAACTCATGTTATTGGAGATACATGTTTAAGAAAATGATACAACCTTTAACCCACAGAAGGAATCTCTAACAAAAAGCTCATCAGCAATTGAAATGTCAAAGTGATTGATTAGCAACTAATATCACAAATTTAAGCGTTTGAAAAATATGGCTTTGTGCAGAAGAGTGATTAAGATTAAGATTGGGCATCAACTTCAGTTTAATACATTTGCAGCATAAAGAAAGACGATTTGTGTCAAGGTTTTATATTCAGTTTTAGTGAAGAAAGCCTAACTAATATAGTGGAACTTAGACATGTAGAAAGTAGATACCTGCACAATAAGGTGCCAACCAATGCGAGGATGATCAGGAAATCCAGTGAATAGCTTCAAAAAGGATAATCTGTCACCAAAAGAGAAATATGTCAAGGTTTCATATTCAAGCAATATCTAATGTTTGATAATGAACCCAACAAGTGTGACACACCTGAAATTCCTTATCTGATTTCTGCAATTTTGGTCTCAAAGTTATGTCATTTTACTAAAAACAAAGATCAAAAAATTAGAAACCTCATAAAGGATCAAATTTTAAAAAATCAGCTACACTCATGGGCCAAAATTTAAATATTACTAAAAAAAGATAGATATATCATTCATATATTGTTATTATTTAAATACTGTTACAAAATCATTGATATTCAGTAGTGAAAATTATCCATTAAGTACTAATAGTAGAATAAAATTATGTATTAAAGTATTAACATTTGATCCAGTAACAAAAATTGCCACCAGAAAGAATGAGATGAAATCCATAATTTCTTAACATAATTGGTTTGGCTAAGATAAATAGTAACAACAATAAGTTGCTTGTTCAAGCATCACAGCTGAATAAAGAGGCTCTTGCAAAAAGAAAATTGAAGTTTTTACAACAGTATTCTCATATATAATATTTTATTGATTATTACCTCATCAGAGATACAGAAGTAAACACCAGCACCCTCTTAACATTGTATTAAGTGTGTGTTAATATGTTAGATTTTGAATGTATAATGTCATAAGGAAAAGTATCATGTTATAATCTTAAAAGTAAATAAGTGAAAGATTTATCCAATTATTGCACAGTTAGTTTTTTTCTTATTAGAAGATTCTTGCTTATTAGGATATTACACAAATAAAAGAAAATAAGTTGTTGTTTATTGCATTTAGCACTAAATATAACTTACACTTTAAGAAAATCCATGACATCAGGAGACAAGGGTGATGGTTGTTACTTTTCCCTAAAAAGCATGAAAGATTAACTCAAATCAAAGAAACTCATGTTATTGGGGATGTTTAAGTCTGTTAATGTGATATCAAGACATAGTAGATTTTTGAAAATTAAAATGTTTCTAACACCATGATCACGGATGTTTTTATTTTCTTAAAAAGCATGCTACTGAAACACTAATTGGAAAATGGAATGAAAAGAGTTTTTTAAAATGAGCAACAAAAACAGATGCAATTAGACTACCTGTGCATTATAAGCAAGCCTCTTCTGCTGATGAAACCAGATAACAGGGCTTGTCTTCAAGAGACAGAAAAAAAAATTAAAAAAGAGTACTTACATTTGTTAAAATAATTCTTTAGCCGGATGTTGTGCTTAAATTCCATCCTACAAATGCAACAAAATTTTTGCATTCACTTTAACTGATGACTACAAACCACAATTTCCAACACGTGTTTACTTCCCACATCAAACATATACAGGAATAGTTTTCATGGAACGACATAAATTTTGTTGAAATTTCATCATTCTCCTTGAAAATGGAAATGGAAGAGATGAAGATGACAGGGACATAATAGTCATTTTCATAAATTTAACATCCAGGTGACGAACCAGGTACCAAAAGCATTATGAAACCATGTAAATAAAGATCAAAATTGAAAAAAAAAAAACAACCCTTTTAGACCTAAACCACCAACCTGACAATAAGAACATGTTGTTTTAACTGTAGCAAGAAACTCCTCCACTATAGAAGTAAAGAGGAACCTGAAATTAGTAGATCACATTTGAAAATTCATAAATATATTTTGCCTTCTGGCATAAACAAATGCATATGAAAACCTCATAGATGTTAATAACAATGAAAACAAAATCAAATTATAGCACAAAAGACTGTAACTTAAAGGACAAAACTAACCTTTCTCAGATAGCCATGGATTTGAATTTTGAGCTTTAGCTTTTTTAAGGTATCCATGTCTATTATGTCAAAAAGAAAGTATTATCTTACTACAATAACAAACAATCTAATAGAACATACATACATTACAAAAAACTAAAATAATACTTCAGAGGAATAGATCATTTCCATAAATAGTGAAGAGCCTTGTTTGATCAACTTCAAACCCCCACTGATCCTCTCTGTGGCGTATTGAGTTGGATGAACTAAAAATATGTTACCAATAGAAGCAATGTATTTATACTTTGTTCTTTATCCATAATAGCAGCATACTTATATACTTTTACCTGTAATAGCAACATATTTTTAGTTCCCTACTAAAATGAGCAAAATGCACTTTATTTGTTACATATTGCTAATTATCGGTAAAGAGATCCAAGTATGTTGCCATTTTTATAAATTTAACATCTAGGTGACTACTAAACCTGTTATGAAACCATGAAATCAGTAGCAAAAATTCAGAAAAGTATATGTTACTACTATAATAAACAATCTAATAGAACATAAATACATTACAAAATACTAAAACAGTACTGTAGAGGAATAGGACATTTCCATAAATTTCTTGATCAACTTCAAATATTTTGAATATAAAACGCTATAAATGTTAACCAAAATGAAACAAGTTCAGATTTTTAAAATACAAATCTAACTAGGTTAGATTTTTAAAATGCAATGTCTTGGTAGGAAAAAAATTATATGCACAATGTCTTAATAGGAAAACAGTAGAAAGTACAATTAACTTAAAGGAAAAATAGTTGTCAAAAATATTGAACTATAATTGGCACAACCGGAATCAAACAAACTTAATATTATGAAGGCAAAAGGTCTAGATTTCTATATGCTCTTCTTGACTGCTCCAGTTATCCTATCAAATAACCACAAATTAGTAGATGAAATACATAAATTAAGATTTGTTAGGCAGCTTACAATCTTCAGAAATTCATATAACATGGGGAAGAATCTATGTGTTGATAAGTGTCGCAGATTAGATTAGATGACCCTAATAATAACCATACAAATACAAAGCGATTTCACTGCTTACATAGGTAAACTTTTTCGAAAATTAAAAATTAAAATTGGTGTCCACTTGTATAACATATTATAGAAACATCATCAAAGGGTGATGATTGTTACTTCCCTAAAGCGCACCGATTCATATGGCAAACAAATCAGTAATATAAGAATGGGTAGAAATCATGAAAGATTAAAAACTCAAATCAAAGAAACTCATGTTATTGGAGATACATGTTTAAGAAAATGATACAAACTTTAACCCCGGTTTCTGATGGAAGAGATGCAATTGATAAGAAATGATTAACCATCATACCATTATCAAACCCCCACAGAAGGAATCTCTGACAAAAAGCTCATCAGCAATTGAAATGTCAAAGTGATTGATTAGCAACTAATATCACAAATTTAAGCGTTTGAAAAATATGGCTTTGTGCAGAAATCATGTTGAAAAATATTGATTAGCAACTAATAGCAACTAATTCACATCATCCAGACCTGCAAGATCAAGATTGGGCATTAATTTCAGTTTACTACATTTGCAGCATAAAGAAAGATGATTTATGTCAATGTTTTATATTCAGTTTTAGTGTAGAAAGCCTAACTAATGTGAGGATGATGAGGAAATCCAGTGACTAGCTTCAAAGGATAATCTGTCACCAAAAGAGAAATATGTCAAGGTTTCATATTCAAGCAATATCTAATGTTTGATAATGAACCCAACAAGTAAACACTCCACTTTCATGTCTTCAATTTCTTTGGAAGATCAACATTGTACCCGTGTTCTACCACTAACATATCAACAAAATAAGTAACGATGGTGTTAAATGTAGAGCAAAAGAAGAGGGTGTATTTACATTAGAATGTGTATATGAATATGAAATCCAGAGTTGATAAAAAACACAACCATGGAACAACAAAAATGTACACTGATTTAGGCAAATGTCTCTTGATTTGATGACTGAAACAAACTAATATCAAATCCTAACCTTCGTGAGTGTCCTTCAAAACATAATCCCCAAATGTGTGAAACATATCAACTATTCATGTCTTATTTTTACAGCTTCTCCTATTAAACTAATTTCGTTTCGAGTTTTCAGAAAGTGGACCACATAGATGCATTCAACAATTCACACATTGAATCCAAATATTTGATATGCAATATAAAACTTTTAGGTGTCTCGCTCGCTGATTCTAAAATATGCCACATTCTAAAGTAGTTGGTTATGTACAATAAATCTGTTTCGCGTGTAATTATGAAATTCAAATATTTATATTCAATATTTTTTACATCATAATAAAATTTATATAATTAAGGAGTGAAAAAACCTCTCTGATGATCCATCGTGGACCAAAAGAAAAAAAAAAGATCCACAAACATATTGATACCTAGGATCTGCATGTCAATTGAAGAAACAACAAAAAGGCCTGCACATTCATTATAATTAAAGACTTACATGTAACTAACTTAAATGGAAGAATGAGAAACAATGCACTTACATGTAACTAACAGGATGATCAAAGGCTTCATGGTCTGAAAAGGATACACATACACATATGTACACATATGCTGCATACAAGTTCAACTTCTTTATTGAAAAACTGGAACCATGCATGTTGATACAAAATCAGGTTGATAAGCTGCATGGGAAAGTAAATAAATACTGTTAAACTCTTACAACTGTGTGTAACTTTCATGCAGTATAAGCGTATAAGTAGGTGAAAAACTTACAGATGGTTATAGTTTCTATGCATCAGTAATAACATTGTTCTAACTGCTCCTTTGTCACCTACTTGAATGAAAAAAAAAACATTTCTCAGAAAAAACTACTAAACAAGTCACTTAATAGAAAAGCATTGTAACACTTGATGAATGTTGTGAACATCTAAACAAATAAATTTATACCTCAACATTTGGTTGTCAAACATCTGATGCATACAACATTCACAATTTGAACTTGTAGAGTCTGTAGGGGCCAAGTCATGTATAATTAATTAGTTTCTTGTCTACAAACTATGCATCTGTTAGATGGACCTCTTCTTTATAATCTAATAAAATTCAAAAGAGACCGATTTCAATTAAAAAGTCCAAACAATAAAGACAAAGTTTTTTTTAAATGAATTACAGCAGGAGTGGGGGAGAAAGTCCAAAAATATATATTATTTTTAATCACAAAAGAGATTTGATTATTACCTCATCAGTTGTACAATGGTAAAAACTGTGGGATAAGTAATTCTGACTTGGTCTTTTGTTGACCTTGTCTAAAGGAATAAGTGGTGTAGCTGCCACCATTTTAGGAGGACACGTTTTTACAGTTTTTTAGCTTAGCAGTTTTTCCCTTTTGCTTATTATTTAAAGCCTTGTAAGTCTCTTGTTTTTGATAAAGAAATTGAATAAGAAGAAAAGCTGGAATCTTTCCCTGCAACTCTGTTTTTCCTTATTTGGGCATACTCTTTTGATCAGTAACAGGCCCTGCACCAACACTTGGTATCAGAGCTTTCTAGCTTATGCCCAAATACATAAGGTACGACAACATGACAGGTTCCAGTCAACAAGTACCAAGAGATAACGGTGGGGTGTCGTTCCAATGTCCATTGTTGACTTCAACAAACTATACAACGTGGGCAATCAAGATGGAGGCTATCATGGATGCTCAAGGTGTTTGGGAATCCATAGAACCAACAGTCGGGGTGATTGTTGACGAGAAGAAGAACAAGATGGCACGAGCCTACATCTTCCAAGCAATACCGGAGGACATTCTCATGCAGGTAGCAAAGAAGAAAACCGCAAAAGAGATGTGGGAATCGTTGAAAATCCGTTACCTGGGGGCAGATAGAGTGCAAAAGGCGAGGTTACACTCACTCAAGAGTGAGTTTGATGCACTGAGGATGAAAGGAGAGACCATAGATGAATTCGCAGGAAAGTTAAGTGGTATTAACTCAAAATACATCAGTCTTGGTGCAACAATGGAAGACAGCACTTTGGTGAGAAAGTTGCTTGATTCTGTCCCAGAAAAATTTCTACAGCTTGTGGCCTCGATTGAACAGTATTCAGACTTGGATACAATGCCATTTGAAGAAGCTATTGGCAGACTCAAGGCCTATGAAGATCGACTACGAGTTCGGGGTGAAAACTCGAATGCTGAAGCGGGTTTGTTGCTGACTCGATCTGAAGGGCAAATGGGTCAAAAATCACAAAAGGGCTCTCCTAGTGCAGCAGGAAGAGGTCGTGGATCTTCTAATGAAAGGGGAGGTCGAGAAGGTTATCGAGGAAGAGGCTCAAGAGGTAGAGGCGGCCGAGGAAATCAACAATCATTCCGAGATACAAGTAATGGTCGAGGAAAGGGAAGAGATAAAAGTCACATAAAATGTTTTAATTGTGACTTGTTTGGACACTTTGCATCGGAGTGCCCAAATCCCAAGAAAAAAGAAGCTGATGTTAATCTCACACAGGTACAGGATGTAGAACATGCGCTATTGTTAACTGTATGGGGTGAAGATACAGATGAATTGGTGTTGCTCAATGAAGACAAAGTTTTCCCAGCAACAAAAGGGAATGAGAAGGACACATGGTACTTAGACAATGGGGCCAGTAACCACATGACAGGGGTGCGAGAATACTTTGCAGAACTTGATGAAAGAATAACAGGGCAAGTGAGATTTGGGGACGGATCCAAAGTACAAATCAAAGGAAGAGGAACAATTCTGTTGGAGTGTAAAAACGGGGAGCAACAGATAATATCTGAAGTATATTACATCCCTGCCTTGAAGAGTAATATACTTAGTCTTGGTCAAATGACAGAAGTGGGGTACATAATTGAGATGATCCATGAATTTTTGAGAGTTCATGATGAAAGAAATCGGCTGATCATGAAGGTACAACGCTCGAGAAACCGGTTGTACAAGATCGTGCTCCATACGTCACAACCAATATGTCTAAGTGCAAGTTTGGATGATGTTGTTTGGCTTTGGCATGCAAGGCTGGGGCATATAAATTTTCCCTTGATTGAGTCCATGGTAGAAAAAGAGCTGGTGATTGGAGTGCCGAGAATCAACCATCCCACACAAGTTTGTGAAGGATGTCTAGTCGCAAAACAAACACGACAACCGTTCCCAAAAGAAACTCAATGGCAAGCAATGAATCCTCTAGAATTGGTACATGCAGACCTCTGTGGCCCAATAACACCCCAAACTATAGGAGGTAATCAATATTTCCTCCTCATAGTAGATGATTGTAGCAGATATATGTGGGTGACGATGATCAGAACCAAAAGTCAAGCATTTGATGCGTTCAAGAAGTTCAAGACTCGTGTAGAAGCTGAAGGGAAGTTCAAACTAAAAATGTTGCGCACAGACCGAGGAGGTGAATTCACGTCTAAAGAATTCAATGATTATTGCAACCAGGAGGGAATTAAAAGACAATTGACAACGCCCTACTCCCCACAACAGAACGGGGTAGTAGAGCGTCGGAATCGAACAATTCTTGAAGCCACCAGGTCCTTATTGAAAGCAATGGATGTCCCAGAAACACTTTGGGGGGAAGCCGTTCGCCACGCGGTTCAGATACTTAATAGAGTGCCAACAAAAGGAGTCAAGAATATGACCCCATATGAAGCTATGCAGGGGAAGAAACCAACACTCGAACACTATAAAGTGTTTGGTTGTGTTGCTCATGTAAGAGTGCCATCGAATCAGCTCACAAAATTGAGTGATAGAAGTGAGAAGATGATTTATCTAGGAAACGAGGAGGGAACAAAAGGCTATCGCCTGTACTGCCCTAATCGGAAGAGAATTTGGGTATCCCGTGATGTTATATTTGAAGAGAAAAAGAAAGGGGATTGGGCTAAGCCCCAATCTCAAGGCCCAATTTTAAATGATTGGGTCAGATTTCCTAGTGAAGGTATGGCCCAAGAATGTGTGGTGGGGAACGATCCAATACAAGGGGAGATGGCAAGCCCTAATTCACAATCCAGTGAAAGCCACTCACAACCGACATCTCCTGGTCAATCACAAATTGGCAACGAAAGGGGTGAATCACCAAACTCATTTGCGGGCATCGGATCTCCATCCTCAGACGAAGGACTTAGTGCAGACAGAGAAACATACGATGACACACCAGTTCGTGGCTTTCGGTCCTTGGCTGATATATACGAGGAAACGCAAGCCCTACAAGAAGATTCAGAAGTTTTAATGTATGCTGGAGAAGAACCCACTACCTATGAAGAAGCCTCGAGTGAAGAAGAATGGATAAAAGCAATGAAACAGGAGTTGGAATCCATTGAAAAGAATGATACTTGGAAGTTGACTCACCTTCCTAAAGGTCAAAAAGCAATAGGTTTGAAGTGGGTCTTTAAATTAAAGAAAGATGCTGAAGGAAACGTGACCAAATACAAAGCCAGAATAGTCGCCAAGGGATATGTACAAAAAAAGGGTATCGATTTCGATGAGGTTTTTGCGCCGGTAGCACGTCTGGAAACAATACGGGCGCTGTTGGCCTTGGCAGCAAGTGGAGGATGGAAAGTTCACCATTTGGACGTGAAATCGGCATTTTTAAATGGGTTCTTACAGGAGGAAGTATATGTTACACAACCAACTGGATTTGTCATTGAAGGAAAAGAGAACATGGTGTACAGGTTGAACAAGGCACTCTATGGTCTCCGTCAGGCTCCGAGAGCTTGGAATGATAGACTTGACAAAACTTTGAAAGAGATGGGATTCAAGAGATGTCCACAGGAGTATGCTGTGTACAAACTCCATAAGTCAAACCAAGTCTTGATAGTTGGAGTTTACGTGGATGATCTGATCGTAACAGGAACAAATGAAGAGCTGGTGAATGAGTTCAAAAAACGAATGCTGAATATCTTTGACATGAGTGACTTGGGAATTCTGTCCTACTACTTGGGGATAGAAGTTCACCAAAGCAAAGATGGTATCACAATAAGTCAAACAGGGTATGCTAAGAAGATTCTTAAAATAGCAGGAATGGGAGAGTGTAACCCAAGTCAATACCCAATGGAACCACGTATACGCTTATCAAAGGATGAAGATGGAGTGCCGGTTAATGCTACCGAGTACCGACGACTTATTGGCAGCCTTCGTTACCTCATACACTCAAGACCAAATCTTAGCTATTCAGTGGGAGTAGTAAGCAGGTACATGGAATCACCAAGGGAGAGTCATTTGAAGGCAGTCAAACATATTTTAAGGTACATAAGAGGAACAACCAACTTTGGTTTAGTGTACAAGAAAGGCGGAGATGGAAAGCTTATTGGATTCAGTGATAGCAGCTATGGAATGGACATTGATGGTAGGAAGGGTACAACAGGAATGATTTTCTACTTATCAGGAAATCCAATTACTTGGTCATCCCAGAAGCAACAAACGGTGGCTCTAAGTTCGTGTGAGGCGGAATTTATGGCTGCAGCAGCCACAGCATGTCAAGCTTTATGGCTAAGGAGTTTACTAAAAGAGTTGATTGGCTTGAAAGAAGAAAGTGTCAGGATGTATGTAGACAACAAATCTGCCATAGCCCTTATGCAAAATCCAGTCTTTCACGGAAGGAGCAAGCATATTGATACTAAATTCCATTTCATACGCGGATGTATTGAAAGGAATCAAATTGAAGTGAAGCACATTAGTGGTGAAGAACAGAGAGCAAACCCCTTGACAAAAGCCCTGCCTAGACTCAAGTTTATAGAGATGAGGCATCTCTTGGGAGTTGTGAAGCTTGAAGACAAAAATCAGAATTAAAGGGGAGCCTGTGGGATAAGTAATTCTAACTTGGTCTTTTGTTGACCTTGTCTAAAGGAATA